>NC_051442.1:26591377-26609827 GCF_001649575.2 Kryptolebias marmoratus
AACACTTGGAGCAACGTTCCCACTAGCCTCCTGGAAACACTGGCAACAAGCATGCCTAAACGATTGTTTGAAGTCATCAACAAGAATGGTGGAGCTACTCATTACTGAGTCCTTTTTTTGACACTTTGATTTCTGTTTTCGGGGGTTTCGGGTTTTTTGGAGCTATGGTCTTGAACTTTTGATCAGCTGAAAAAAATCATGTTTGAGTGTAAATGCAGTTTTTAATTAATTCCCAGCTCAAAAGTTTTTGTCACTTACGCTGATTTCTTCTTTTAACATTGTGAAGCTCTACTTAGAACCTTCTTAAGATCCAATAGTGCAAAATGCAAATTCTTGCAATTTTTTGACTGGTCTTAAGATTTTGATCAGGAGTGTAGTAATTAGTTGTAGAAGTATATCCCGTGATTATATCCTATAAATTTCATAAAGTCTATCCAGTGGTTCCTGAGATTTGTTGCTAACAGACAGACTGAGAAGACTTCAAATAGTCAACAATGACAAAATTTTAAACTAAGATGGGCAGTATGTTAGAGCTCTGAATATGTGTTGGGGATTGGTCTCAGCTACTACCATACCATATTTTAGCTCGATAGCTGTAAAATTAACAGCGTTATACTCATTTTTGTGCTTTTGAAGGTCAATTGGCTGTAGTGTCCCCTCCTTAATAAAATTATTTCCAAATGTTATGAAGTTGTAGATGTGCATTCTGTGATTACTTTCCGCAAATTTCATTAAAATTCATCCAGCAGTTAATGACATATTTGTCATCCATCCATTCATAATCTGCTACTTGTTCAGGAGTCAGGTCATGGGTGCAACAGCTTGACCAAGGAGGGCCAAACATCGCTTTCCACATTTACCTTATCCATTTCTCCCAGTTGGATATACCTGGAACACCTCCTTAGGGAGACATCAAGGGGCCATCTATAAACTAGATGCCTGAACCACTTGAAGGAACAGTGGCTTTTCTCTTAGTCTCTCCCAGGTAACTGAAATTCTCCCCCTATCTCTAAGGGAGAGACCAACTACCCTGTAGAGAAAACTCATTTCGATCGCCTGTATTTAAGATCTCATTATTTTGGTCTTGACCGTAGGTAAGGGTAGGAAACAGAGAGCTTTGTCTTGCAGCTCAGCTCCTTCTTTACCACAACAGACTGAGTTGTGGTAAAGTTGTGGTACAGAGTTGTGTTGCAGAACAATACTGTGGAAGCTGCACTTATCTGTCTATCAATCTCACACTCTATTCTTCCCTCACTTGTGAACAAAACCCTAAGATATTTTAACTCCTCCACTTGAGACTGGTGATTTGGCTTTTGCTGGGTTTTGTTTTGTTTTTATTTTAGTTCTCTGGGTTGTATTTTGGGTTTTGTTTCTTATTTTTACTTTTCTGGTTTTTGTTTTTCTTCTTGGTTCATTTGGGTTCTGTCTTCCTCATGTTTGTGCTTTTGTATTCACTCCTCCCCAGTCACCCTTTTGCTGTTTCCTGGCCACGCCCATCTCCACCTGCCCATGATTGCTCCCATACACCTGAATCCACTTACCATAATTATCCTCTACACTTTAAAACCCGGTCATTTCTCTCCATATCTCGCTGGTCCATTGTCTAAGGTTTGTCTAAGGTTTGTTTGATGTTTGTTTGATGTTTGTCTCTCTTGTTCGCGTCGCTCTGTGTTCCTGGTCTTCTGAGTTCTGTTCCATTTATGTATTTTCATTTAGTTCTTATCTGTTTGCTGCCACGTCAGCTTTTTTGTTTTTGATTGTTTTCTTAGTTTAATAAATTAGTTTTTTTTCCCTTCTTTAAAATAAGTCTGCATTCTGGGTTCGCCTCTGTCATCTCCACCGTTCCTGACAGAATGGACCAGCCAGACCAGAACCCAGCGGACTCATTTTTTTCGTTTTCTGACCTCTCTGAAGAGGATTATCTTTTGCTCCACTTCGCAGTAAGGGAGTACTGCGATGTGGAGGCAACCTCTCAGGACATTCAGGTCCGTTTTTGGGCAGCCCAGGCCCTCCTGAAGGAGGCTCTCCGCCACCCTGGGCTGGAGTCATCCCCGGGGATGGATGAGATCCTCGGAGGTGCCAGGAGGGATTATACCCAAGGATGCGCTTCCTGGTCTTCTGCATCAGCAGCACGCCCTGAGTATCCGGTGGCAGCCGCTCCTCCCGTGTCTTCGGTGGCAGTCGCTCCTCCCGTGTCTTCGGTGGCTGCTGCGCCTCCAGAAATCCCGGTCTCCCGAAGACGGAGGCGTAGAAGAGGAAAGGAGCGGGTCGACTGCGAGATCTCTCTGTCGCCCGTGCTGGTGGAGGAGGAGGAGACGGCATCTCCGTTCTGGGGAACCCGCTTAGCCTGCAGACCAACTGCGCTGCCTCCGGCGAGGTCCTCAGTTCCACCGCCGCCACCGGCGAAGTCCTCAGTTCCTCCGGCAAAGTCCTCAGTTCCTCCGGCGAAGACTTCAGTTCCGTCTCCTGACCTGACTACAGAGCCCTCTGAGCTCCCTGCGCCCTCTGCCGAGCCCTCTGAGCTCCCTGCGCCCTCTGCCGAGCCCTCTGAGCTCCCTGCGCCCTCTGCCGAGCCCGGGGACTTCTCTGCGCCCACTGCCGAGCCCTGGGTCCTCTTTGTGCCTTCTCTGACGGTCAGCGTTCCTGAGGGGGTCGGCGACACACCTGCCAACATCTCAGTGGGGGTCGGACGAGACGATGCTCCACCATCTTATGTCTCCGTGGGGGTTGGCCGTGAAGACGACGCCTTACCATCCCGTGTCTCCGTGGGGGTCGCCCGTGACGACGACGCCTCTCACTCCGTCTCCGAGGGGGTCGCCGAGGACGCCGCCGTCGCCTCTCACTCCGTCTCCGAGGGGGTCGCCGAGGACACCGTCGCCTCTGCTCAGAATCACCGAGGGTCGGTGTTAACGTTCCGCTCTGCGCCACGACGAGGGTCCGGATGGACGCCTCGCTCCGCTCTGCTCCGCCGAGGGTCCAGGGGGACGCCTCGCTCCGTTCTTCTCCGCCGACGGTCCGGATGGACGCCTCGCTCCGCTCTGCTCCGCCGAGGGTCCAGGGGGACGCCTCGCTCCGTTCTGCTCCGCAGAGGGTCCAGGGGGATGCCTCCCTCCGCTCTGCTAAGCCGAGGGTCCAGGGGGATGCTTCGCTCCGCCGAGGGACGCTACGCTCTCCTCTTCGCCACCGAGGGTCTGGAACGATGCCTTGCCTAGTCTCCGAGGGGGTCGTCGAGGATGCCGTCGCCTCAGCGCTGCTCAACCGGGGGTCGGGGTCGACGCCTCGCTCTGCGCTGCTCCACCGAGGGTCGGGGTCGGCGCTTCGCTCAGCTCAGCCACGTCGAGAGGTTCGCGCTGCACCCTGTCAGCCCGGCTCTCGCCTGCTTGGTCCACGTCAGCCCGGCTCTCGCCTGCTTGGTCCACGTCAGTTTGGCACTCACCTGTTCCGCCGAGGACGGCGCCCGGGCCGTCCCCCTGTACTCTCACTCCGCCGAGGACTGCGTCCGGGCCGCTCTCGGGTATTTTGATTTTGTTTGGTTTTGTCCCCTGGTCTGGTACCTGGTCGGTTTTTGTTTGTTATTTTCATTCTTGCCCTCCATCCTTAGTTTTTTGTTGTTACCCTCCACCTTGCCAAGCTAGGTTTTTTGTTTAGGGACGTCAAGGGCCATCCCTTGAGAGGGGGGTAATNTTTGTTTTTCTTCTTGGTTCATTTGGGTTCTGTCTTCCTCATGTTTGTGCTTTTGTATTCACTCCTCCCCAGTCACCCTTTTGCTGTTTCCTGGCCACGCCCATCTCCACCTGCCCATGATTGCTCCCATACACCTGAATCCACTTACCATAATTATCCTCTACACTTTAAAACCCGGTCATTTCTCTCCATATCTCGCTGGTCCATTGTCTAAGGTTTGTCTAAGGTTTGTTTGATGTTTGTTTGATGTTTGTCTCTCTTGTTCGCGTCGCTCTGTGTTCCTGGTCTTCTGAGTTCTGTTCCATTTATGTATTTTCATTTAGTTCTTATCTGTTTGCTGCCACGTCAGCTTTTTTGTTTTTGATTGTTTTCTTAGTTTAATAAATTAGTTTTTTTTCCCTTCTTTAAAATGAGTCTGCATTCTGGGTTCGCCTCTGTCATCTCCACCGTTCCTGACAGAGACAGCATATTACTTTTAACCCTGAGAGGGCAGTCCATCCTTTTCTGACTGACAACCATGGTCTTATAATTGGAGGTGCCGATCTTCATACCAGCTGCTTCAAACCTGGTTGTGAACTGCTCCAGTGAGAGCTGGACCCACCCCACCCTCTGACTGCACCAAGAAATTCTGTCCATAAAAGTTAGGAACAGAATGGGTGACACTGGGCAGCCCTGGATGAGTCCGACTCTCACCCTGTATAGGTCTAACTTTCTGCTGGGAATGCAAACCAAACTCTTGCACCGTTTGTTTAGGAACTGATCATCCCATAGCAGTGGACCCCCACTCCTATATTCAGGGAGCACCCCCCGGGTACCCCAGGGAACAGAGTTGAATGCTTTCTCCAAATGCACAAAACACATGTATACTGGTTGGGCAAACTGGTATGCCCTCCCAAGGACCCTAGAGAGAATAAAGAACTGGTCCAGTGTTCTATGGCTGAGACGGACCTAGATTGTTTGTCCTGAATCTGAGGTTTGATCATCGACCGGAGTCACTTCTCACTTCAGCACCCTGAATAGACATAACAGGGAGACTAAGGAATGAGTCCCCTGTAATTGGAATACAGTCTCTGGTTCCCCTTCTTGAAAAGTAGAACTTCCATTCCTGTTGCACTGCCCCTGGTGTCCATACAATGTTGAAAAAGCAACTAAGACAGCCCAGCAACATCCATAGCCTTGAATAACTCAGGGCAGATTTCGTCCAAACCGGGACAAGCCCAGAAGTCCAATAACATAACACCTCTCAGGTTCAGATCAGACAGGCTGTTCCTCTCAATCACGCCCCTCCAGGTTACACTTTCTATACCCATGGGGGTATTAGGTCCCTCAGCAGAACGACAGAGTCCCAAACTGGAGCACCTTCCAGCACCCCCTCTAAGGACTTCAAGAAAGCTGGGTATTCTGAACTGCCATTCAGCACATTGGTACAAACAACAGTTGGAGTCTGACCCCCAACCAAAGAAGTAGAGAAGCTACCCTCTCGTCTACTGGGGAAAACTCCAATGCACAGGCTCCAAGCCAGGGGTTTATAAGTAGGCCCACACCAGTCTGGTGCTTCTCACCATAGGCAGCTCCAGAGTGAAGTAAGGTCTCAAGGAAATTGCTACCAGAACCCACATTGTGCATTGAGGTGAGCCCTTCTATATCTAGTCAGTACCTCGCAACCTCACCCAGAAGCTCAGGCCTCTTTCCCACCAGAAAGGTGCCAGCTTTGGTAAGCTATGGTTAGAGTGCCTTCAGCCTCCCCCATAGCACACTACACCCGACCCAAATGAGCCCTCCTGCAGGTCGTGGGCCCACAGGAAGTCAAACACATATTATTCATTCAGGCTGAGCGCAAGCCTCATTAGTAGAGTCCCGTTTACCAGGCACTTGCCGATGAGCCCCTCCCCCACACATGGCCTTAGCGTGTGGCCCAAGTAATACACGTCTAAGCGACAGAAAATGAGCTCCTTTTTCTGTCCATGTTGGTGTCAATAAATACTGTGAATTGCTCTTTGTCTGGCCTGTCATCTAGGACCAATCCTCCTTGGAGACTTTACCAAGGACAGTTGCCCTAAGATCATTCAGGCACACAAATTCCTCCACCACAATAAGCTAGCAATTCGCAAGGAACTATTTTAATAACAAACATACACATGAACACAGAAACATTATCACCGATCTGATGTGTTTATGACATTCATAAACTCTTCAAATGGCTTTGGGACATTCAGTAGTGAATGAGACACATTCTAGTGACCTACAACTCAACATTTTAATTCAGTAAGCTGTTCCACAGTGGAGAAGCTATCTGTTGCTTTCAGCACAGTGTCTTCTCTTGATTCATTAGTTCCTGTTGAGTTCCCACTCAGCCTAATTGCCTACTGCAACAAACATCTCATTAAAACAAATGATAAAAATGCTGGTTTATACAAGATAAATAGAACCATATTAACTCATGTGTTTTGATTTTTTCTGACTTTCTTGCTAAAAAATTGCTAAAAAGACGAATGAAACAGAAAACATATTTAAGAATTAATGATTGTTATCTGGAAAAAGCAACGCACACACTCTTGCCATGTTTTAGAGCCTGAGATGTCAGAGAAATTTAAGGACTTACATTCCTTCAAGTAATGGATATTTTTCTACCTTTCATGCCAGAGTTTTAAACTAAAATCATCTTGTGAATGTGTTGTGATTGATTTTTTGCTACTACTACACCAAATTATAGCTCAATATTTGTAAAATTGACAGAGTTATAGCCATTTTTATGTTTTCTAAGGTCAATAACTGTAGTGGCAATCTTGAATTGGGTTGCCTCCAAATGTTAATGAGTTGTATATGTACATCCAATGATAATTCTGTGAAAGTTTCACTAAAATCTCTCCCTTATTTCACAAGATGCGTAATTGATAGTGTGGAAGAGGTAACACTTAAGTTTTAAGCAAATATGCTCCACAATATGTAGTGCTAAGAGTTTGTGCCCTAAATGACTCTGCTTCCCTCACCAAATTTTAGCTCAAGATCTGTGAAATTGGTAGTTAAAGTCTTTTTACTGCACTGTCCAATTTTCTCCTTCCGGTTTTCACACCTTTGGAGGAGCATTTCCACAAACCTGTCATTGCCAAAAGTACAAAAAAAAATATATATTTTTTTTTTATCATTTTGCAGTCAGACTATTACTTTTAAAAATAATAATAATAAATTAATAACAATATTAGTAATACAATTATTATTGCTTTTATATACTATTACTATTAATTACTGTTGTCTCATCACATAGAAGCTTTAGGATTAAAACCCCTATATGAAAACAAAAAATCTGGATGTGAAAATTTTATTTACTGTCAGTGCAGTTCTTGAAAAAAAAAAAAACAAACACTAATCCACAAATAAAATCAGAGCTTTGTGATAGAGATCATTAAGGGCTGTTTTTTTATGATAAATGGGTATTAAACCAGTTTTTATTCAAAATTTCAGTTTTTATGCAGTAAAATAAAAGCACAGTAGTACATCCACAGCAGTAAGACTAATAAAGTTATTATTCATGAACAGACAATAATGACACTGAGGCTAAAATCAAAAGAAACCTTCCCAATTTCAGCAATACAGGAGTGTCCATTTTTAAACAAAGAATAAGGGCAACAGCTATTTTTGTGTTGTCTAATGTCAATTAGATTTGGCGACCATCTTGGACTGGGGTGACAGTTATAGTAGATCAGTTGTAGATGTACATCTAATAATTAGTTTATCAAAGGGTATTTACAATTTGTTCAGTGATTGTGAGATATTCTGCTAATGCTAGAAACAAATACAGACATACACAAAGCCAAAACATTATCGCTGTTTTACCTTCAGTAGTGGGCAATAAAAAAACAAAATAAAAATTATCTGGATTTTATGACAGGAGATAGATGATGTTATATTTGTGTTTGATATTAACCAGGCTTTTCATGTTGCTAAGATACTTTTTTTAAAGTCTCTTTTCTATGGGTCTGCTCATACAGGTTACTTGCAGGCGTGTAATCAAAAAACTCTCCTTCTACCACCCTATGTCTCACATTTATGCTTTCACATAAACTCATGACTGCTAACTAGTGACATTAACATAATCCATTCAATCATCACAGCTGAGACTTTTAAAGATCATCCAATCACAGACCAGAGCAAAGAAAGCACACTATGTGTATTCATTTTTTTCTTATACATCCTGGAAGAAGGAAAAAAAAAATCTCATATTGAAGTCACTTAGCAAATATTTGCAAGTCAAGTGAGGTACGCAGCTGTGTGTGATCGTAGTCACTAAACATCTGCTGCAGCCCATTTAGCTGCGAGCAGCTCTGAAGCACAGTGACAAGGCTATGTGCTGCGTAGCAGTGTAACACAGCTTGTTATCATGTAGCTCATCGCTCTTCCCTCTCTCTCCTGGGGGAAACTCTGTCTCTTTCACACACAGGTTGTCCCTTTTTTTTCTCCCTGCTTCAGACTAAAGTGTAAGAAGCCGGGGATCACATAGCACTTTGATAAGGCACTGCTGTGCAGGTCGGATCCTGCTAATGTAACACTGATTTGCATGAACACGTGATAGGAGACAGAGGTAGTCAATATTTATGAGGGGTGACATGCACTGTAGCTGTTGGCTGCTGGAGCAGTTCATGTCACAAATGATGGAGAGGCCTATCAGGGATGGTGATCAAATGAGTCTGCCATATGGTGGGGCATTCTTGAGCTACTGGGAGACACATCATGATGCAGACTTTATGGGGTGTTGAATTACCCTCATTTAGTCCTGTCATGCCAGTTAACACTAATTAAGACTGCTGGTGAAGACTCTTACAAGGGCCATGCATAAAATAATAAAAAGAAGTCCAAGAATTGTTGTGTTAAGGATAAACAGCAAATCACAAGGCACAGTACTAAAAACAAAATTCTGGGACATTTTGCAGGTTGCCATTACAGATGAAAAAATTCTAACATAACTTTTTAATAATTTAATCATTGTCATGTATAAACTGTACAGGAAGTGTAAAAAAACAAACATCAAAAGAAATGTTAAAGGGAACGTGTTATGCTTCCTTGAACAAGTTAAGATACGTCTGTGGGCTATACAAAACATGTTCATTACATTTAACACAGAAAGATTTTTTCAGATATCAAGACTTCACCTAATCAGTTCTGTTTGTTTTGAGCTCATTTCAGAATGAGTGGTTTTAGGTCTACGCCACTATTATGCAAATAAGCTGCTAAATATGCTTTACACAGCATAGGAGAGCAATGGGCAGCAGCAGAAATTGAAGGTGCTTGGCTTCCCTTGGCTCCACATACTGCACACTAACATCGTCTGAGAGACAGCCTCCACAGATTTAGCAGAGAGTGTCTGACTTTGCTTGACATATGAGCACATGTTTGTGTCCACACCTGCATGAGTTAGTGTACATTTGGTGAATTATGGCTTAATTTCACCCCAGGTGGCTTGTAGAACTACCAGTCTTCTTCTCTTCCCTTTCTTGGCTCACAGCTGCTTTGGCATCGCTGATGCCACAAACACAAGTCCCTTTTTGTGGACTCCCACTAAATAGCTTGAAATAATCCGTTTCAGCCACACTGAGTTTTTTTTTTTTTTTTTTGTCTTTTTTTGTTCTCTGGAAAGCTTTGCATTTTGTCTCTGAAACTTTTACTGTTTATGTCACAGAATAAAAATTGTGAAACATCAAATCTATATTCTCATGCTATAGAGGCACCTTTCACCAAGGACAGTTTGCACTTCAGTAGATATGTCATCACCAGACACAAAGGTTAATGTGTACCAAGGACTAAGAGAGAAGGACTTCTATTAAGGTGAAAGTCAATGACACATAGTGACACACTGACCTGTGCTTACTGGGCAACCATCTGCCCTGCACCAGGCACCTCATCAGAGAGATAAAAAATCTTAGCATTCTTTGAAACAATGCATATCCATTAGAATTATGACAAAAGTACAAGAAGAAAAAGCAGACAGAAAAAAGGGAATCTCTTCTATCAGTAGACAAGCATCACTGGCTTCATCCTGAATCCGAGTCAAAATTATTTAATTATTTGAGGGAATGACTGCTGTTTTATGTGCCTGAGTTTTAGACTGAGATCATCTTTAAATGAGAAATAAGGCAGTTGTAGCCTTTTTTGTCAAACCTTGAAAATAATGTTAACAACTAATTTCATGTAATATTGTGAAATGTCACAATCAAAATACATGACTCGTAAATGACTCTCAGCTACTATTACACCTAATTTTAGGTCAATCTGTAAAACTGACTGAGTTTTAGCTATTTTTTTTCTAAGCTCAGTTAGTTGTTGCAACCATCTTGAATCAGGTTAGCTCCAAAACTTAATTAGTTGTACTTGACCCAATGATTATTTTTTTAAAAGTTTAATCAAAATTCATCCATTGGTTCATAAGATGTTTTGCTAACAAAACTTCCCACTCCCACCCACATACCCACCGCCACGAACAAAACATTATAGTCTTATTATTAACTCGGCTTCACAAGTCATTTCACTGTGGTTCTAATTGAGACATAAGTGGAGGAAGGGTGAGATGCGAGGAGGTGAAGACAGCGAAGAAATGAAAAATAAAAGATTAAGAAGAAAAAAGCACCTCTGGGATACAAGCACTCTCTGTCATCTTAAATGACTTACAAATTGGCTTGCAGCTATGCTCTTCCAGTAAGGAGGAAGAAAAAAAAAGACACAACTTTTATATGCAAATTCAGTTAATGGCTGGGAAGTGCAATTATCAACAAAAGTGTCAGCCCTGTCTGTCAGATCGCAATGGGAACCGTGTTCTCTGTTCATCTCTATCTCTCTGAGTCTTAACACTGTCACTTTGTCAAATCAAACAGGCTTCTGCAACAGCAGCAGCTGAATGAATCCCAATGTGGCAGTATAAAATTCTGAACGAAACTGACTTTATTCTTTGCAAGCCTGTTGTGCAAACCTTACTGTACATATTGTATGAATGCTGAGTCATCATCCACACTATTGTTTTTTTGTTTATAAGCTCTATTGTATTTATTTTTCTTTTTTGTTGTAACTAAACTAATTCCACATATTTGTTTTTAAACCAATCACATATCAACATGGTCAGAACAACTGGGAACACTGTGCTACTGTATAACTTTCGTTTTTTGTAACTTTAATATTTAACAAATTATTTAATTTTATTTCAAATACAATTCCCCCTAGAAATAAACCAAAATCTTTTCACTTGCTTTAAAAACATTGTTCCTTTTGAATTCTGCTTCAGAAAGCTTGCTCCCTTTTTTTTTTCTTATGTGACTTCTAGCTATTATTCCGCCCCTTTTAGTAGCTACAGTTGATACTTTTAGATCAATTTTGCTATTCTTACCTTTTAGCTACCATACTGCTCTTTCTAGCAGTGTATTTTGGTAATTATAGTTCCTGTTTTGCTGATTTTGTTTTAAGAATCTGTTTTCCTACTTATAGCTACTATTTTACTCATTTTAGCTTTAGCTTCAGTTCTGCTAATTTTAGCTACAGTTTGGTTAATTTTAGCATTTGTTTAGCTGTACTTACTAAAATTCTTGCTAATTTTAGTTTTGATGGTGAAAAGAACTTGATCAGCACCAAGAGTCTGAAATGGACTCAGCTGAACAATGCAGCTAAAAACTGCTTCCTCTTCACTCTGCTGGCAGGTCCCCACTGTGCAACTGTCTTGGAGTGTATTAAAGAGTGGAGCATGGTCCCAGGAGACAGCCTCAGCCCATAGTGTCACTGTAACCTTGGCCACTCAAAGTTACTTGAGATGAAAAACAAATATATAATAATTTGTTGTGCTTGCACATCTCTAGACTCACAAACTGATTTTCATCCAGGCTTTTAAACTTGACTTTATGGTCCCATCTACACTACTTTTTTTTCCTTAATTCACACAGTTCAAACAAAAATGTTAAAATACCCATGCTGCACCACTAGGTGGCAAAAACATCCACATTAACGACATATCAAAATACAAAGAAAGAACGTGCTGACCTTGGCCAAAGTAGAAGTGGCTGCAGCAGTGTAGATGAGGCCATAGAGCCAAAACTCATTTTTAAAATTTGAAACAGTTTACCCATGGACTAATTGTAGATAGATTTGGTCTGGATTCAGCATGGCTCTTATGGACCTATAGATAGACCTTTCATTATATCTCACAGACTACTAAAGCTGTTCTGGTGTCATTCATTTTTGTTCTGTAGGGTCAAATATGGTGATAATATAGCTGCAATTTAGGGTTCTTTCTTTGGACACAACACGTACTACCCACCACCATCCTGGAAAAAACAAAGAAGCAAACAAACAAGAACAACAAAAACTCAGAACAACTCAAAGCTTCTAAGTGGTTGTTTCTTCCATTGTAGTTTACTTTGAAAGTATTGTAAAGTGGAAACTATCTGTCTTTACTAACAGAATACCTACATAAAAGACCTACATGCCCCTCCATGTTGATCTATTAGACAAATGAAATTGAAATAATATAAATATCCTTGGCTAGTAGGACAAGCAGCAGCAAACTTCTTATCTGTACCCACAGTGAAGTGAAGTGAGGTGATGTGAAATTTATTTATATAGCACTTTCAAACAACAAGGCGATTCAAAGTGCTTTACAACACAAAAACAACAATCAGGTACAAAATCAAATACAGATAAAAACATCAAAATCAAATATAGAAATACAGAAATAAAAACATCAATCATGTATAATCTAAATGAAATATAAAATAATCTAAATAAAATCATGAAACTAAACATATCTAAACATGAGCTAAGATAGTCAAAATAGTAGCCAACATAATCTAAATGAAATCATGATAAAGTTAAAACTGAACTAAACAACAATCAGGAATCTAACCATCTAACAATATCTAAAATATGAGCTAAGATAAACTAAACTAAACTAAATGTACAGGAACACTAAATAAGCTAACATAAACTGAAACATGATAATGATAAACTAAAGGTACCAAAAGGCCAACTAATAGTACCAAAGGCCCGCTAAACAGCCAACATGAAAAATGCTAGGGTAAATGTGATAATGCTAAACTAAAGGTACCAAGAGGCTAACTAATAGTACTAAAGGCCCACTGACAGCCAACATAAGAATTGCTAAGATAACTAAACTAAGGTAGTGAAGGAAGGGAGGGAGTGCGAGTGGGATGACAGAGATGAGGCAGAGACGATGGAAAATGTGTGTGTGTACACACACACACATTTGTAGTGTGGTGTGGTGTGTGTTGTATGAATGTGTGTGTATGTGTTTGTAGAGAAGTCCATGAATCCTGTCACAGAGGCCATTGTCTTTGATAATATGGTGGAATGTTTATCAGCCAACCCAGAGCAGATCCACAGATGTCCTTAGGCAAGGGAGGGGGCAGAGCATCTTGTTTACATAAAAGCCGAGGAGAAATTAAAGATAGCTGGCAAGATAAGGCCAGCAAAGGGAGCCAGATTCACATAACAATAATTGTTTTGGGTCAGGCAGACTTATGTTTTCTCTCTGCCTTGAAAGTCTTGCTGGTACTTCTCAATGGCAAATCGAAACAGCCAAATTCCATGTCTATTCCGCCTGTTCCGAGCGTGCAACTTTCTCCAAGATTTATCCCATTTCATTCCTGACTCCAGGAACCGCATTTAGCCTACGATCCTGTAAAAGGATTGCATCCAACTTGTGATTCTGCTCCCGTACATCACAGTCTGAGTGTAGATCGCCGAACCCATCAAACAAATTTGACAATATGTCAGGTATCTGCCTAATCCAAACAGCAGAAATCCTGTTATCAAAAACCCAAATATGTAAAGATCCTCCATGTCCTCTACTGACAAAATTCGACAGACATACAATCTTCCACTTCTGCTAGGAATCCATTGTGTGTCCAGCAAAACATGTACCATCTGGGCAGGCGGTCTCTCCCTTGCCCAGTCTTCCCGTCGAGAAGCAGAGAAGAAAAAAAAAAGTGTTCATTCAAGGGTTTTTAAGCTGCAGGACTTGGGGTTAATTTACCAGTATTTATCCCAATTGTGTGAACACAGACAATTTAAGCAAAACCATAAAACAGGAACGATCCTAAATCAAAAAGCAGCACTCATTAAAATTCTTTTTCTGCTTTTAGACAGCTTGTTGTGGTGCTGACACTTGTGCTAGGATAATTACCCTTGAATGAGGAAAGTAAAAAAAAAGCACACTTGAGATGTGAGAAGCAGGAATCATTTTGAGTTGATCTAACGTTTGAAGCAATAGGTGGTAGGTGAATGGGACTGGGGGAACAGGACAAGACCAGGGGATCGAATATTTAAAAAAACAACAACAAATAATTACTGACGTTCCTGAAGAAATGTTTTGCTTATAGGAATAGCCAATTAACTTTGAAGTGATGTTCTGTCAAATAGTTATCATTAGTTAGTATATCTATGTTCGGCACACAAACATTTGCATGTCATTTCGCCTGGGTAGCACTTCTAGTTGGTTTAAAAGTTGACTCAACTCCCAGCGGACTGATACATTCAGCAGCCTCAGCAGGTTTAATAATAGCTAGCAATGTGTTCTTTCACACCAGTAAGTTATTTTTAAGAAAACGTTATTTCAAAAGCCTGAAAACAATTAAAACTAGAACTGCAAGCAGTTATCAACGGGTTCCAAGCCTCCACGCTCCGCCCCTATCCACGCGCTTCGATCTTGACGTCCCGCCAGCGTGGCTTCGCCGCCTCTCTCGGTGAGCGGGCCGAGGCGAAACTCGCCTGGACGGTGCGTACTCAAAGGTGTTTCGGAAGACACAGTGGTATAATTTGTGAAGAAAGCTCGGGAAGGAAAAGCTAACTGCCATTTGATACCACACAGAACCAAAAAAATAAATTCATAAAAAATTCATTGGTAATTCGAAAAATACAAAAATATTCTCAGATGATCAAGTCTACATCTGTAATAATATGCATTTATTATCATGTCCCTAGGCAAAATGCATTTTCAATAGAAAATTGTTCAATGAGATTTTATGGCACCTCTGGTCACGTAATTAAATTCATAAAAAATCAAGAGTACATAAAAAAATACCAAAATATTCTCAGATGATAAGGTCTACATCTGTAATAATATGCATTTATCTTTATGTCCCTAGTTCCAATGCTGATTCAGTAAAAAAAATGTTAACTGTAACGTTATACCACAATTAGCCAAAAAAATATTCATGAAAAATCCATAACTTATCCAAAAATTACCAAAATATTCTCTAATGACCATGCCTACATGTGGAATAATAATCTTTTATTTCTATGTTACTGGATCGAGCACATTCTTTATGAAAAATTGAAAACATCATTTTCATGATGTCCAGCTAATACGCATAAGAAATTGAAACTTTATCATAAAATGTCCCAAATATTTCCACATCACCGGGATTATATGTAGAATACTGTTTGCACTGTAGGAAATCTCTACACTTAAGGGCTTTTGTACAAGAAATTGTTAACCTTCGTCGTAGCTCTGCTGGTCATACTAAAATATATTCAGAAATTTGTTAAAAATCAATAATGACTTAAAAAAATCTGCAAATATTCACAGATGACAATTATCTTTTTTTGCCCAAATTTTCCATTCCACCATAGTCTAAAGGCTTTTTCAAAATAAAATGAAAATCGGCTATGTTGGTTAGTATTTATATGTTTTTCTTTATTAACCACAAGGGGGCGCTGAAATTTAAGCAATATTTTTTTGGGTTTGTAGTTAGGCTAGTTGTGAACAGAGTACCAAATTTCAAGTCGTTCAGTTAAGAACTTTGTAGATCGTAATGACATGCTTGAATATAGAGGCACAGATTTTGATCTGCACTTTTACAGATTGTGCATGGAACATATCCTGCAAGTCTTAGCACTTTAAATTCAACAAGTGATTTTTTGTGATTTTTTCAAAATGTTAAAGGCTACACATACATTTTTGCACATAAGCCCCGCCCACTTTGACCAATCATTACCATATTGATAACATAGTTTCAGGGTTGTATCTTGAAGATACCCACCAAGTGTCACGTAAATCCATTCAGCCATTTCGGCAGTATAAACTTTACCTCTGTGTAGCGCCCACTAGTGTTGGATCAAGCTAAAAATGGAAAGACTTTAGGCACCCCTGGTATGAAAACTATTGCTGAAATTCAAACTGTTCTTAAGTTACGCTCAATAAAGCTTTTTTTTGGGGGGGGAAATTTTTTTGTGTACGCATTATTTATAAACTGAACATTTTTTTGAAAATCCGTTCTACTTGTTTGGTTAGCCAGTCGTGCTGTCATACCATGTGAAGTTTCACTTCAATTGGCTTTAAGCCTCGGGAGGAGTTAACGAAAGTAGGTCACCCATATTTTTTTTTTTTCAAAACCTACGTAAAAAGGCATGGTTCAGAGAACACATGAGAGTAGAGATACCGTGTGCACAACAATTGTTGTAAAAAAATTGGCAAAAAGGCATTTTTTGCTGCAACAGTGCCACCTATAGGTCAAATTTTGCAATTTCTCCGTAATACGTAGAGAGTGCAATTCTGTAATAGATCAGTAATTTCCACGAAGTTAAAGTTCGATTTGGCCGAGTTCAAAGCTAATAATATTCAAGATATCATCTCAAGGTGGGGTCTTGATCATCTGTACCAAGTTTGGTATAAATCCGTCAAGCGGTTTTTGAGATCTAAACTTTTTGAAATTATAGCGCCCCCTATTGGTAAAACCGCATAAAACTTAATACAAAGTGGCAACATGTCATGCACTATTGGGATCTAAATACATTTTCCATATTCTTGAAGTATGGCAGAGTTATTCATAGTTAACCGTTGTGTTAGCTAGCCCTGAAGTGTTTGGTATTGCGTCACTCGCGCAAATTTCAAACATTTTAAAACTTTTTAAGCATCGCTTAAGCAGATCAGTTTAAAGATGTTATGCACCAAGTTTCACGTTGATCCAGCTTTTAATGTGGGAGTAGTATTCGAAAGTAGGTTTTGCCTTTATCGCGATATAGCAAAAAATCTAGTTAGGCGGAAGTGGGCATGGCCATTGCAAAAAAGATGCAGAATCATCCATATTTTCAGGTCCCATTAAGATTTTGAGTGTAGGACTTACGGGTTAGTAGTTATTCGCAAAAAACGTATTGTCCTTTGTTATAGCGCCCCCTAGGTATGGGATGATATGATTTTTGTTGTCTCAGTAGCAGTAGCGTTTTTCTATCAGACTGCCTTGTTGGCTTTCCCCCAGCAGTTTCTGGTTTTTCTGGCCAAGTAGTTTTACCGGAGAAGAATAATAATACACAATCGTGAAAAATCAGTACAAAAACAATAGGGTTCCCTGCTCCGCTGGGAGCAGGCGAACGGCCATGCCTTGCATTGGCCGCCCGCTTGCTTCCACGGGCTTGAAACCCTAAAAAGGAAGTTGTTCGACTAGTTATTAGGCAAGCCTGGATGTAGACTTTTGCCTCTTTCTCCATACTCCATGCTCTATGACTGAAATCACAGCTGATAAGGTAATAAGTATCGTTAACAATTAGACAGAACATCACTTCAAATTTGTCTGTACTATCCCTTTAAAATGTCCATATTTAGTGTATACAGGGCCTATGTTTCAGAGATGCAATGTGCAAATTCTGACTGCTGGATAACTGAAGAAAAAACAAACAAACTACAAACCTTGTTTTTAACAGTATGAAACTACAGCTGTAAATAGTAGTCTGTGCAAAGTAATGAAAGGACTATAACCCCAGGAGGGAAGTGCTGGAACTAGACCTGATCTATCTACAATTAGTGTAAGAACTTTGATTTGATCAGGACGGCAACAATGTACCTGTGAAGAGATGGACTCCACTAATGTTTGTATCTTTGCTAATAAAAATCATCCGTCTTTCTTACAGCACGTCCACTGACAGCTGCTAGGGTTGCCATGACAACATGTCGGCTAAGTAAGCCGCATTTCCACTTCTGCAAAATAATAAAATCATTGAACCACATGTGTACACTGTCCAGTCTAGTATTTCAGTGCTCATCACAAAGTAAAATTTATCCAGTGATTGTTATCATCTGATTTAGCATTCTTTAGGCTTTCCAGGATCATTTCCTGTTTTCTGTGTTCTGAATGGTGAAGGAAATCACCAAAATTCTTGCTGTACAAACTGCAAAGATACACATAGGCAAAGCAAAGTAAGTTAAATTTTGTCTTGTTACAATTTTCACAATGTAAAATACAAACAGAAACAGGATACAAGAAATAAAACAAATAGGTGTGCCAAAACATTAAAATAAAAATTGATTTTTTTTTCAATCAATCAATCAATCAAATTTTATTTGTATAGCACATTTCAGCAGCAAGGCATTTCAAGGTGCTTTACATAATTAAAAAACAAAATAAAAACAGCATGTGACATTGAATAAACAGTAAGAAATAGAAAAACATCGAAGACATCAAAAACCCGCACTCTAACCCTAATTTAGCCTTAAGCAACTCTAAACAGGTGGGTTTTAAGTTGAGATTTAAAGGCATTCAGTGTTTCAGCTGTTTTACAGTTTTCTGGAAGTTTGTTCCAAATTTGTGGTGCATTGAAACTGAATGCTGCTTCTCCTCGTTTGGTTCTGGTTCTGGGGTTGCAGAGCAGTCCAGAACCAGAAGATCTGAGGGGTCTAGACGGTTGGTACAGCGATAACAGATCTTTAATGTATTGTGGTGCTAAACCGTTCAGTGATTTATAAACTAACAACAGTATTTTAAAGTCTATTCTTTGAGCTAC
>NC_051442.1:26610122-26612107 GCF_001649575.2 Kryptolebias marmoratus
AAGCATCTATTCAGTGATTGGATGGGTTCAGAGTCACCTGGTGACATCGTGATGTAGAGCTGTGTATCATCTGCGTAGTTATGGTAGCTAATCTTATTTCCTGTTATAACCTGAGCCAGTGGGAGCATATATATATATTGAAAAGAAGGGGTCCTAGGATTGAACCTTGGGGTACCCCACATGTGACCTTTGACCTCTCGGATGAGAAGTTTCCGATTGAAAGAAGTTCTGGTTCTGGGGATGTTCTGGTTCTGGTTCTGGGGATTTTTTAATACAAATTTCTTCTTAGTGTAAAATTAGAAAAAATCTTGAAGAAATACTTGTAATAAAAGTATTCTAAACAATAAATGTTGTCTTATAGTCTAGACAAGCCATGTGTCAATTTATTTTTCTGTTATTTCTTTACTATTTGTCAGACCTATTTTTTACTTGCTATTTATTCTCTGTGTTGCTGCACTCAGTAATATTTTTTTATTATTATTATTATTATCAGCGCCTCCAGGATTTTACAAATTATTTTGACGATTGTTGAAGCATGAAGCATCCTTTTTTCAGAAAGCTATAATCAAAGTTCTGGTACTTTAAAGTTTAATTTTTTAACACAATGAGAAGAAATGAATTTACAAAAATAGTTTGAAGTAATTCATGTAATCTTTCAAAAAAAGGTATAGGATTTTTGCAATGTTTTACGACAACAACAAATCTGTTTGTTGTTTTAAAAAAACATTCTTAAAAAATATATCAACAAAGAAATTAAAAACAGTAATATTTAAAAAATAGTACTCATCAAATGCAACAAACCTGGTTAGGTTACACAGAACATTGTTACCCTAACTTATAAATTTTGTGTAAGCTCATATGTTTATTTTATAGTCAGAGAGACCCAGTCTGAATTCTTAACATCTTCCATTAACTTGCATATTTCAAAGCTGCTCATTGCAAAATATGAAACAAAACATAAAAAGGTTATCTTGAACCTCATCAAACGGTGCAGTTGGAAAGAATTTTCTATATCAATCAATCAATCAATCAATACCTTTATTGTCATTGTAACAAGTGCAACGAAATTGCATGTTCCCTGAGCAAGACAAAAATGTAGATTTATATTTAAATCAACATATTAGTTGTAGTTGTAGTTTTCTATATGTACTGATATGTAATTCTGAAATGTGTGTCCACATCATGAAATCAAAGCACTTTGCTAGATCTGCAAAAACCATGTGAAAGCCTGAGTCATGCGGATGCTCTACATTAAGCTGGCTGTGGTTTGTGTAGGTAAGGCATTATGGCAAAATTGGATAAGCATAGAATCTCAGAGAAGACATTTGGGTGGAAATTTGGATACAAAAAAGAATATGCTGCTAAATCAGGGCCGGTTCTAGTCATGGTTACATGGGGGGGCAGACGGAAAAGTGAAGGGGGCATCTTCATCTGTACACGTTATATGCTTCGACGTAGGGCTGGGCGATGTATGGAGTATACGCGATCTGGAGTTTCTCAATTTATAATGGTTCTATCACAAGTTACCATCGACTATTTGTCGTTTAAATAATAAGCTTTTGACATCTAATTCACTGGGAGTGTTGTTTATCCGACAGGCTACAAATGCATCACTAGTCACTCCCTCTTTCCGGCCTGGACATTTTCTGCCAGTCACGCATATTAAAAACATGTGGTGACAGCGGGAGTTTCAGGTGAGCAAGTGAATGAGATGCAATTGAAGAGGAACCAGATTAATTAGGGATTTCAGCTTTTTTGATTGCAGTTTAGGAATATTTTCTTTTCTTTTACCACTTTGTGTGGTGTGTGCTTAGTGTTGCACAATAAGAACTATTTACAGGTGCTGGTCATAAAATTAGAATATCATGAAAAAGTAGATTGATTTCAGTAATTCCATTTAAAAAGTGAAACTTGTATATTATATTCATACATTACATACAAACTCATATATTTCAAATGTTTATTTCGTTTAATTTTGATGATTA
>NC_051442.1:26613477-26622961 GCF_001649575.2 Kryptolebias marmoratus
TAATCATCAAAATTAAACGAAATAAACATTTGAAATATATGAGTTTGTATGTAATGTATGAATATAATATACAAGTTTCACTTTTTAAATGGAATTACTGAAATCAATCTACTTTTTCATGATATTCTAATTTTATGACCAGCACCTGTAAATGGTTTTGAAATTCTCGACTACCAGTGATAAAACTGGTCTAAAACTGGTCTGTGATTTAAAAAAAAAAAGGTCCACAGAATGAAGCAGTATACAAATTAGAAAAAACCTGGTCCATTTGAGTAGAGTACACCAGTTTATTGTTATGTTCTTTAATTAAGACTACAATTTATTTTTAGGATTTTATTTATATCCATAGCACCCAACATTTTCATTTTAATTGTTTATTTATGTTTTCTTCATGGTGGCGGGGGTAATAGTGTAAGAGTGAAAATTGGTGTAATGAAAATGTAAAATGTTTTGTAAAATGTTTTATTTTGAAAGCTTCCCTGGATGAAGCAAGATGGCGTTGAATAAGCTGATGTTCTGTTGTATATTTTTGTGTATTGAAAATGTGTCTTTAATAGTCTTGTGAGCTGAATAGCTAATTTTCCTTTTATGTGACTAGAGGGCAGATATAGGTTTCTACATCTTTGTGCTCCTTTTTTAATGATTTCTTTTAGTTGTTATAGTATAACTATTTATATTTCTTTGAGTGAATAAAATTAAAATTGAAAAAAAAAAAAATAGACACAAATTATACTCTGTCCAACTCCACAAAAATGTATTGCACTTTGTCAGGCCTCTACCCTAACATTTGCCCAGCTTGGGTTTCCCACCTGAAGCAAACCCCCTGACCACAATAAGGTGGCAATCCCTCTGGGGGGAAACAGAAAATAATAACAAATAATAAGAAAGAAAATGAAGATATTCTTCATCCAAGACTGAACAATCAACATAATATTTGTCTTATTGGATGCCAATGCATCTTAAGCTTTTTTGAGCCTAATAACAATAACCACACAGAAGTTAAAGTAATGAAAGATCACAACAATAATAAAAAAAAAATGTTCTCAGATGGAATCAAAACACATTCTAGATTAACAACACATTTTTTTTTTGTTGGTTTTGTTTTGTGGAATGGGGTGAATGTTTTTTTTCTTTTGGTTATAAATCTTTCCTCAGTTTGTGTTGTGCACCGGTCACGCACGTCTGTCTGTGCTTCTGTGATTGAGCAACGCTTCCACACTTACGGGCTCACATTTGGAAATTAACAGTTGAGTTAACAAAATACATGCTGTATATTTTTTATAGTTAACTATTTAACATGAATCGCTATAACGTTTTTCATGGAGCTTCTCTATTTCCTTAAAGTTTATCGCTTCGGCTTTTCCTGTGAGAAAGAAATCTGACACCGCTAGCTAGTCAGGCAACCTGTAGCCTCAGTTGCATACTGATCGCTGATTGGTCGTTTACTAGCCAGGGGGCGGGAAGGAGAGGGGAGGGGGCGGGGTTTGGCTCTCCGCTGTCAGCAAACGGGAGAAGACTGAAGCCTGCTGCCCAGCGCGATGCGCAGAAGAATGTTGGTGAGACGTTCAGTTATTTCTGGCAGGTTTGATTTGAAGGGGCATTGCCCCCTTTTGCTCCAGCGTATAGCCGGCCTCATGCTAAATGCAAAAGAATACAGAAAGTGCAAGTAAAACAACTGCCAAGAATAAATATTGGGCATCAAGCAGGGTGGTGAAGCCCTGTAAAGGCCAAGCTCTTCATTCAAACACACACAGGTTTTGCAAAATTTCTTTGACATCCGTAAGTTTAGTGTTTCAACTAAAGTGAACCTATTGGAACACGACAGAAGAAAAAACCAAATCATAAAAATGGCTGGAATTTGCCAAAATACATTCTTGACAAACCACAAAGCTTCTGGGAGAATGTCTTTTGAACAGATGAGACAAAACTGGAGTCTTTTGGCAACAAGTCCCATCAGCTCAGTGTTTACAGAACCAAAATTAAAGCATGCATAGAAAAGAACCCAGTGCCTACAGTGAAACATGGAGGAGGCTCGGTTCTGTTCGGGGGCTGCTTTGCTGCATTTGACATAGAGTGTCTTCAATCTGTTCAGGGTCCAATGAAATCTTAAGACTATCAAGTGACAGTCATAGTGATAGGATCAAGTGAAAGTGAAAGCTTGGTCTCAGTCACAGGTCACGGGTCATCCAACATAATAATGACCCAAAACACACAGCTAAAAACACCAAGAATGGATCAGAACAAAACATTGGACTATTCTGAAGTGGCCTTCTCAGCCCTGATCTAAATCATGTTGAACATCTGTGGAAGGAGCTGAAAGATCTGGAGAAGGAAGCCTTCAAAACCTGAGACAGCCAGAGCAGTTTGTTTATGGGTAGAGGACTAAAACACCCGTGGACAGGTGCAGAAGGCTCAGAGAGCGTTATAGAAATATTTTGATTGCAGTGATTGCCTCAAAAGGTTGTGCAACAAAACATTAAGTTATTTTAGCCATAGTACTGTATTTGACGACAAATGTGATTTTCTGGCATTGGACATGTTTTCATTTTGCAGGCTCAGATTCCAGGAAGTGAGCCAGGCATGGAGGGAACATGATTGGTCAAATTTCTGCAAGGATGGATTACATTATTTGTCAAAAGTTGTGATCGCAAAATTGCTGCTTCTTGGAAAGACAGTCAGATATTTGAATGACAATAAGCTGAACCCAAATCCAAATGTGTGAACTGGGGGCAAAACTCTAAATAAATGAATTAATAAATAAATAAACAGCATTGTTTGTGGCTCTTTTTTATAATGAAAAATTTAAAGCGCTTTAGAACCCCTCCACACTCAACTGGATGTTCTTATAATCTGATATTTTCTGCTACATTTGCATCTCCTGTCCTCACACAGTTTTGGTGAGAAAAAATGACATTTTAAAAAACACATCACAATGTTTTTCTTTTCTAAACTGTACAGCAGTGCAGTGATCAGAGCTGTTGCCTCACAGATCAAAGGTTGCAGGATTACCTCCCACTTTTTCTGTGTGGAATTTGCATGTTCTCCCTGTGCACCCATGGGTTTTCTCAGACTACTCTGGTTTCTTCCCACAGGCCAAAAACATGCATGTTAGGTTAACTGGTAACTCTAAATTGTCCCTAGGTGTGAGTGAGAGTGAATGGTTGTCACATTTGTTTCGATGTGTCCCTGGGATCGACTGGAGACCTGCCCAGGTTGTCCAGCTCCCTATGACCAGGAAAAGAGAAGATGGTAAAGAAAATGAATGGATAGTTTTCGTGGATCAGTGTAGATAGAATATACAGAGCTTTTTAGAAATATGACAGAGCAAACTGTTTTGCACATGCCCGCTACTACTTTGTGCTGTAGGAACCTTAAGAAAAATTTAGCGATTTTTACCAGGTTTCTGGTTATGTTTCCCTCGATCCTGAATGCTATGTAACTTTAACCGTGTACTGAAACCTAAAACATTGTATTTAAATTCATTCTTCCAGAATGAACTAGTGGCGTTCATTTACCAAAATTTCACAAAATAACATCTTCTCAAAAATTGTTCAGTTTTGGTCAATGATATGTGTCAATCAGAATATTGATATTGTTATTGTGGTACAATCTGCTGTTTGCTTATGCTTATGTTGGTCTAATCAAACCACACTTCTTTTTTCAATTACATTTAGAGAAATCAATAATACCTTTCCTTCTTGTCAGAATAGCATTCTTACAAGTTGGAGCTCAAATCAGAGATATCCATATTAACACTCAGACTAGTAAAAATTCAATTTCACAATCTACAGAAATGAAATTGCATTTAAAATACTAAATTTAACATATCTAAACATTTTATGCTGTAACATTTTAATAGCTTGACAAAATTTTTAATACAGATATCCATAATTCAGCTCTTTCCAGTCAAAAAACCATGTTAGATATCTAAAATGAAGTTGTTACTTGTCATATTTTTATTTCACTTGTTTTATGTTAAAACATCATCCCCTCGAGGGATAGGATATCTTATAGATTTTTTTGATTACAATGTTGCTGGAAAAATATTCCAATTACTGATGTCTGAAATTATCATTTAACTAGTCGTAATATGAATACTGGATAGTGGTGTAAAGGTACATGCATCAAACTGTGATGGTGTGGTACAGATGATTTGGATGGATTTGGTGAACTGATGCATACATCAGTCACAGGTGATCACTGCTCCTAGAGTTACAGCAAGTTTTGTTTAACTGCATCTTGCTAACAGCCCTGACAAAAAAGAACCAAAAACTCTACACCAAACAAAGCATGGTTTGTTCAGAATAATATGCAGAGGCAAACACCTTCCTGTTTAATTCAAAACAACATAGTGAAAAAAACTCTGCAATGCTACTGATCTCAATGTAAATGACTTCAAAATACATCAGTCTAACTTCTGTTAGAACTGTTTATGTGCAACTCCACCTAACACTCGAGGAAGCACAACTTACCCCCCTGTCATGGTGTTATTTAATTAGAGTTTAGATTAAAAATTCATAAGCTGGATGAGATCCTGTGGAAACAAGTCTCCCTACCTTAGGAAGTCCAGAGTAAGTCATTTTTTCTGACCTGTGTGGTACAGTAGTTGCTAAACCTTTTGCTGATTAATTATGACAGCTGAAATTGTGTTTTATTCAGCTTTCTAACTCCACATTTGGTACTTGTTTTGAGGGCATTTTTAACAGCAACTTTATATTATTATATTTGTTGTAGTTAATTTGTTATAGTATTTTGCAAGCATTTGGCATTACAATTTTTTATGTGGATAAATTCAACATGCAACAAAAGTACTACAATTTGCTCCTGATTTACAACTTTAAAAGTGTACATACCAATATGGCCTAAACTGTTCAGCACCTGGACTTTAAACTTTGTGTTTCAGACAAATTTTTCCTGCTCCAGATTTGAGTCGGAGCTTCTCTTATTGCCAGTTCTAATCAACAGCAGCATCTCTCTGCTCATTAACCAGACACATGCTAGCCTCAGGCACATGGCCTCATCTGTCAACCACGTATAAAGATGTCATCTTCTGCTTGCCTGAGTAAACTGCTATTAAAACTAGATGCAAATAGACACTGAATGATATTTAAATTAGTGGGCTAAAGCAGGCTTAAACCCTGAGGCGCCACATCGTTAGCCCACATTCCTGTTTCATGAAACTTCAGACCTTGTCTCAAGACAACATCTAGAAATCTAAGATGTTCTATCAAACAAAATTTTAGAAATAAAAGAAGGAGATTAATTCACAACTAATTGGTTTAGTGTCTAGGGCATTACAGGCTGTACACATTAAGGGAAACTTTTGTGCTTTTTATTATGTTTTGTGTTTTTAGGAAGCAAGTATTGTAGACAACTTAAAAGACTAGCATTCCATGGAATGCATATCCTTTCTTTCATGTCAGAGTTTTAGACTAAGATCATCCTATAATGAGAAATTATGTAGTTGTAGGCATTTGGTCAAACCTTGAAGATAACGTTACATGTGATCATGCAATATCATGAGCTGTCACCCTCAGAGTATGCACTGTGAATAACATTTTGCTACTACCACAACAAATCTGAGCACATTACATGTAAATTATGTGAATTATAGCCATCTTAGTGTTTTCTAACATCAATTGGCTCCAGCAGCCATCTTGAATTGGCTTGGCTCCAAAAATTAATGAGTTGTTGATGTAGATAAAATGAATATTTTCTGGAAGTTTAATTAGAATCTGTTTGGTGGTTATTGAGACATTTTTCTATGAGTCACACACAGTTCACTCAAAATAGTTAATGGCAAGATGTTAAACAATCTGTTTAAACTCTGAGTATCTGTTAGAGATCAGTCTCAGGTACTACCACACCAAATTATAAGTCATTACTTATAAAATTGACTGTTACAGCCATTTTTGTTTTTTCTTTAAGGTCAGTTGGCTGTGGTAGACATCTTAAAATGTCAAAATGTCTCTGTTCTCCATCAGAATATAGGAGGCTGTTACATCACCACTTTTATTTTTGTCAAATAAAAGTTTGTCAGCTGAAGTTGAAACGAGACAAGGAAAACTCAACACAGGAGCATCCAAATATTTTGCTCTTTGTGTGTGTTTGTGTGTGTTTGTGTGACTCTGTAATTAACCAAAGCTGCAGTTGAGCTGTTAAACCCCTAATGCATGTGTTTTTACAATGCTATCATTGGCCTCTCTCTGGCCAACACTAAATGAGCCAGTGTTGAGCCTCAGCTGTATAATCATGAATATTCATCTCTCTGGCTTATGAAAACCACCCTCTGTGTGTGTGTGTGTGTGTGTGTGGTGGGGGGGTGGGGGGGTTGCACTGGCAGGCATTAGGAAGTTGCAACTGTCTGTTCAATCATGATCCATCACATTGTCTGGATAATAACTCAGGCTGACAACAATTCTCATCCTGAAACTCTAACAAAACTAGCTTTGTTGAGGAGTAAAAAAAATCCTGTAGCTTCAAACCTCAAACAAGGCCAAGGTTATCTTGGTTCCATGCAATGGCAATGCTGTCTCTTCCTATGCTTTTATTCCTGCTTGATGAAAGCCCAGGATTTAAGCATGGGAGAGGGAAAGCATGAAAAGCCTTTGTGCCACCTGGGGAAAAGAAGTATTGACTGCAACCATCGTCCTCTGTCACTGACACACTTATCTGCTCACACACAATGTCCAGTTTCAAGTTTTACATGTTTTTAAACAAATGCACAAAAATAACATGACTAACAATTTCATTTGGTAGGTGATAACATAACATCCTTTAAAGATGATGCTGAAGTGTGATGGCTTGAGTGTAAATGAGTTAACCTATAGTGCCATTCCCCTGAGATCTCATCACACAACATTCGCTTACGAAAAAAGGCTTAAATACAGTGCTCATTGGTGTTTCATGGTAATTTGCGGTGGCAAGTGGAGCAGCAACGCTGCTCTGTGAGTAAAGCAGAGGGGGCAAGAGGAGGATTAGATAATCAAACAGTGTGCCACTTTAAATAATCTCTGTCTCCTCTGGGGGAGGTGAGATTTAAAGCCAGAGCCCTTCTGCTTTAATTGTCTGATTTTCCCATCATTACAAATGAGGGCCTCAGGAATTCAAGCTTATTAAATATTCAAGAAGCACATTATGGAGGGGTGGGGCAAAAATGATGGTGAAGAGCAGAGAGGGAATAAGAGGGTGGAAGGATGTTGAGGTAAAAAAAAGACACGTGGTAACTGTGTGATGTTCCAAAATGATGATCCAAAATGCTGCTGTTAGGGTTTTGATGAAAGTTAGAAGGAGAGATCATAGTTCTCCAGTTTTTGCTTCTCTGCATTGGCTCCTTGTCAAATTCAGAATAAAATTTAAAATCTTACTTCTAACATACAAAGCTCTCAACAGTGAAGCTCCATCTTATATGAAAGATCTCACTGTTCAATATTTTCCCAACAGAGCACCTCACTCTCAGACTGCAGGTTCACTTGTGGTTTTTAGAGTTTCTAAATGTAGAATGGTAGCCAGAGCTTTCAGTCATCAAGCTCCTCTCTTGTGGAACCCAACTTCCAGTTTCTGTTCCTGAGGATGACACCCTGTCTACTTTTAAAACAAGTCTTAATATTTTCCATTCTGATAAATCCTATAGTTAAGTTTGGCTTGGGTTTTCTGAGCTATCCCTTAGTTATGTTGCTATAGGCTTAGACTGCTGGAGAAAATATTGACCACATTTCCTCACTCTGCTGCTGTCTTTACTTAGTCTACTATCCATGTTTCCATTTGTAATTGGTTCTGTCATTAACATGAGTTTTTCTTTGTTTTTCTTCCAATAGAAACTACGCCTGGACCAGTCATTCGGTGTTTGTCTGCATCTCTTTCCTGTCCTCTAAAACCACAGTCAGTCAAGGCAGATGGCAGCCCTTCCTGAGCCTGTTTCTGCTGGAGGCTTCTTTCTGTTAAAAGGGAGTTGTTCCTGTACATTTTCGCCAACGTGCTGCTCAGGTCCAGGATTGAGACAAAGTAAAGATTTAATGGTTTCTGCTGGTTTCCTTAGATTGTTAACGTTTTCTGACTGTCATTTTGTGAATACTGAATGTGTCTGTACTGTAATATAATAAGAATGATTCCACTGGAATTGGATCTGAATCTGGATCTGTTTTGAATTAAATTTGGACTTATTTTGTTGTATAGCATTGTGGCATGAATTTTTAAAATTGAGAATTGGCGCTATATAAATAAACTAAAATAAATTTTACTTGATTCATACAAATTTCAAAAAAGAGCCAGGCTGCAGGCAACTCCAGGCAAACAGCACAGCACATTACAATCCCTGTAATGATCAAATTAAAAGAAATATAAATAAATAAGACAGAATATAATTTCAGAAGCATCACATTTTTAATATAAAAAATTCCAAATTGAGTGCTTGTTCTTCACTCTCTTAACTCATTGTGAATGGAGACACACCTTTAGTCGCATGACTTCATGAACTTGGGGTCGTACTTTAACAGGTTTTGAATTTTCTACAAATGCTTAAAATTAGCCAAGACCTCGCCTTCTAAAGCATCACATTTCAGTCTCATGTTGTTGTGTTGAGGTTGTTTTCATTTGTTTTTTCATATTATCTTTATTTGAAGTTTTGAAGATTTATACAGAGAAACACACCAAAAAAAAAAAAAAAATACAACCATGACAAAACCTACACAGCACAGATGCAGAGAACAAAAAGAAAAAATTCGGAGGCATGTACATAAATCACAGCAATCCTTTGAAAAGCAACCAGTTGATCTACAAACTCAATGACGTGTCATTTGGGTTCATATTACTGTTCTGTTAATTTTGAGATGTTCGAGAACATGTTCCCATCTTTTTTTTATAGTTGTAGAATTTCCCATCCAAACAGTATCTCAATCTTTCTAATACAATAACTTCAGACAATATATTTTTCCATAGCTGGATCGAAGGGGCATCACAGCCAACCCATTTAACCATTATTGATTTTCTAGCCAACATTAACAAGAATTGCACAGTCTCTTTGTGAGTATCCAGGTAATTGGGTATGAGTCCTAGGAGACAAAGCACTGGACTAGGATGAACTGTTTGTCCTATAGCGGAGCTGATTTCCTGACACACTGCTCGCCAGAATGCCTCTATAATTTTACACTCCCATAGGCAGTGAATTCTAGTTCCTGTAGTTACTTTACATTTAGGACAGTTTGGAGAGCTTCCTGGTGTGTACTTGCTATATACATATGGAGATATGTATGCATTGTGTAAAATATTGTATTGCATTTCTTTATATCTATTACATATTGAGATTTTGGAAGGAAGAGTCAAAATGTCCATCCATACTTCTGAGTCAATTGTATTTTTCAGATTTCTGTTCCAGGTTAATCGTAAATTCTCCAACCTATCTTTCCTTAGCGTTTGTAGTTCAGCATAGAATCTTGACACAAATCTCCCACGTTTATGACAATCAAGAATAGTTTTTTCAAGTATA
>NC_051442.1:26633972-26641335 GCF_001649575.2 Kryptolebias marmoratus
CGTCATTCTGTCGAATTTCTCTGAGAGTTCAGATACTGGTTTAAGAATTGCAGCTACTTTTCTGTCCAGCATTTCTTCAATATTCTTGGAGACTCGTTCCACTATGGTGTCTTCTTTTAGAGTGTTAGCTTCTACCATGTTACTCCCAGCGCACTCCTGCTCCATGTCAGTCAAAACAGCGTCCTCGTCGTTTTGGCTAGCTGCGGGTGTGCTAACGTTAGCACCAACTTTCCGACCTCCTTTCTTCTTTTTGCTCGATGCAGTAGGCACAAAAAAGTTTTTAAGAGACATGTTGAAGCTTACTACGACTTCTGTTTCAGTTCACACGGTGGGGCTTTGTCTTAAATGTTAGTTTTACTTCGACCCAGAGAGGAGACGAAAAACAAGCATCTATTCAGTAGCGTGCATCACGTGATCCCCCCTTTCATTTTTTTTGTTGCCTTTTTGTTGGTGCTTTCCTTTCCTCCCTTTGCTCTCTCTACCCCCTCCTGTCTCTCTCCACAGCACATTAGCTTGCAACAGTCAGGCCGCTTGACAGCTGCTCCACCTGAAGAATATCAATCAAGGTTGCTGTGGAGACAGAATCAAACTCCCCTCCTTTATTTTCTGCCTTTTATTTTCCTTCCATCATAGTGCTTTAACATGCTGCCCTTCAAAGATGCAATATGATCAAGAGATTGTTTGCTCATCTAAAGTGTAAATAAATCATTAGGGTTAAGGAGGACAGAAATATTAAGACAGTATTTAACACTGTCAAGTATTCTATTAAAGGAACAGACTCTGACACCTCCAGCAGCTAATTTCTTTGAGGTGTGACTAATTGAGTTTCAGATGCAAACTCTGAGATGTTTCAGACTATCACTTCAGATGAGCCAGATAGACAGGCGTGGAACGAAAGTGTCTGCCACTGCTAACTCATGTCAGAGGAGTGAACATGGTTAGAAATCATGAAGCCAAATTCTTAGTGCTGCTAATCACCTTTAATTACCATTTCTGTTCAATTATGCAGGGAAAAAACAAGTTGTAGGTAAAAGCCTTTATTAGTATTTATCACCTACTACCTAAAAGCAAAAGCAAAGGACAGCATTTTTGCCTGTCTGTGTTTATCTGTTAGCAAAATATCTCATGAATCACAGGACATATTTGAATGAAACTTTCAGAAATTATTCATTAGATGTACATCTACAAGTGATTAACTTTTGGAGTCAATTCAAAATAGCCTATGCAGCTAATTGACACTATGCAAAACAAAATGACAAGTCAATTTACAGCTAATGAATCTGATGTGACTGTAGCTGAGAGTGATCCTCAACACATATTTTGGTTGTGACATTGCATTACAATTTTCAGTGTTTAACCAAAACAGCTACAGCTCTATCATTATTCATCATAAGTTGATCTTAGTCTAAAACTCTGGCATGAAATGTATTCAGAAATATACACTCCTTCAAAAAATGCAATTCAGTTTTTGTTTGATTGATTCATTTATGTGCATATTTCTGAAAATATTGGTACTCCACTCCCAAAACTAGGTTGAGATGCATTTAAAACTGCATGTTAAGAAAAACAATTTTGATTGTGTCACCTGGCAATATTTCTTCATGGATAGCCAAATTGTCAAGGGGCCAATCTCACTCTCCTGGCTAATTGCTCCAATCTACCTCCCATCTACTTCCACTCTGAGCCAGTCCCCACACATGGCCCCGGCCCTGCTGCTGCACACAGCACTAAGTAGTAAAACGACTCCCTGCAGACCCATCATCAGTGGCACTGGTGCCAGGCCCGCCGGCAGAGGGTTAAGTAAATATTGGGCAAAGCAGCTGCTCTCAGAGTACCCTCGTTCGCCTGTGTTCCAGCCTGGTCCCAGCCTGGTATAAATCATGCACTGCAATTAGTGCCACGCTGTCCCTTTGCCCTCATTAAACAACTCTGCTTGCTGAGGAAACCTATAAGTACCACACACCAGCCTGCATGGATGAATCGATGGCTAGATTGAAGGATGAACAAATAGATGAATAGACGGATGAATAAATGGCTAAAATGTTGAATTAAAATATAGGCTAAGCTTATGTAATTTGTTATTATCTTGGTGTCCAAAAATTCTCTAAAACAGCTTCAGCTGATTCAAAATGCTGCTGTCAGGGTTCTGATGAAAATTAAAAGGAGAGATCATAGTTCTCCAGTTTTAACTTCTCTCCTTTGGCTCCCCATCAAATTCAGAATAGAATTTAATTTTTTTTCTTCCAACATGCAAGGTTCTCAGCAACCAAGCTTCAGCTTACGAAAGATTGTATTGTTCCAAATTTTCCTAACAGATCACTTTGCTCTCAGACTGTAGGTTTACCTGTAGTTCCTAGAGTTTCTAAAAGTAGAACAGGAGGCAGAGCTTTCTGTCATCAGGCTGTTCTTTTGTGAAAACCAACTTTCAGTTTCTGTTTGTGAGACGAGTCTTAAGACTTTCCTTTTTGATAAATCCTATAGTTAGGGTTGGCTTGGGTTTCCTGAGCTATCCCTTAGTTGTGCTGCTATAGGCTTAGACAGCTGGAGGACAAAGTAACCACATGTCCTCCCTCTGCTGCTGTCTTTACTTGCTCTACTATAATTATTTCTGTTATTAACATGAGTTTTTCTTTGTCTGTCTTTCTGTAGAAACTACACCTGGATCAATCATTGTGTTATTGTCTGTATCTTGTTCCTGTCCTTACTAATGTACTGCTTAGGATATAAGATTGCAGTGAAATGAAAAGTCATCATAGACCTTTAGTTTCCTTAAATAGACACGCTTTATTAATTGGCCTTTTATATTCTAATACATGTGAATGTATTAGAATATAATAATAGCGGAATTAACTGTAATTAAATTGGACTTGTTTTTTCTTCTACATAATGTCCTACTTTTGATTTGAATTGGCACTATATAAATAAACTGATTTGACCTAAATCATATTGAAATGTAATGAAGCAACACATTGCAGTGATGAGGGTTCTCCCTTAGCTCAAAAGATTTACACATTTATTTTATTTTATCTAGATACAGCTTGTTCATTAAACCTTACATTTATGTTTTCATAAAATCTGTCCCTGGCAATTCATTTCTGATGAAAAATTATTATTATACCAAACCGAGGTTACTTGCATTAGTGGTGGGTAAAGAAGCTTAAGTTTACTCTTAGGAGGGACAAACCACAGATATTTGATTGTTTATTAATTGGTTAATTAAAGGCAAAATATTTTTTGTTATTTTGACAGACCGACAAAAATAAATGAATAATAAATAAATAAAAGACAAAAAAAATTCTACCTACATGACATGTATTTAGTTTTTATTTGTAACTTCTGGTATTATCAAAGACAAAAAAAATATATTTGGATCATTGTTGTTTTTGTTTTTTCATGTAAAATCAATACTATAATCTGATTAAATAGCATTGTTTTTCCTAACTATGTAAACAAATTCTGTCATAAATATGTAATGCATATTTAAAATATAAAACTTTATTTTTAGGGCTTTAGTTTGAATGAGTTAATTGTGGTTTTTATGTGTGCATTTGCCCATATCCAAATTATTATTGAATATTCTGTCCTAAAAAAAGATTTATAGATTTCTACTGGGATAAAGCTCATGACACCAAAAATAATCCATTTTTGACAATATCATCAACATTCAAATTAAAACAAACATATTAATGAATCCCATATAAGCATTAAAGACCTAAATAATTCTAACTACAAGTCAGTTTTATATTTATGTTTACAACCAATATGGATGTAAACAAATAATTAACAAAGTCTAAATAAGAGATGTCAGCTGTGTAGTTGCAGCTCCCAAATGAAAAATGGCTCCTTTGAGAGTAAGTGTGCTCTACGTTTCCTCTTTAGCCTATGCAAATGAAACAGCTTGAGTAAATGATGGTCTAATTTATGATGTGCGCTCTGAGAAGTAATAATCAATGATGACTGAACTGATTTCTATCGTTCATCAGCTGTGATGGCCATGATTTAAAATAGCCAATTATATCTTCAGTGTAATCTAGCCAACAACAGCTCATGAAAGGACAAAACCAGCAGCCGTTGAGTGGAGAAATAGCCATCAGCACCCCCCTATTACCATATTGCTCTAAATTATCACAATCACTGAGGGAGCATTTAACATGCCACCACCCAATGGAGGGAAAAAAGTCCAACAAATAATGTCTGAATGAATGTGACTGATTTTCATTCTTTTCCCTTTGTGACTGTTGCTTTTAGTTGCTGATGTGTTCTAGGTAATGAGGAAATAATGGGACTGTAATTGGGCAGTGGACGTTTATAGTGAGACAGACGGACACAATGACTGTGTGCTCAGGTGCTCAGCTTGTCTAAGATGCTCCTAAACACCATCTACAACACCTGACTGTCACTCACAGAGACAACAGGGCTGAGGAGAACGGGGGAAGGGTGTACTGATGGAGGAGGGGGATGGGTCAGTACAGCTGGAGCAGGTGGAGAGTGCTGCTTAGCTGCAGAGCTACTGTTGCTTTGTCAGATTGCTTATAGATTTGTCGATGTTCAAGCTGCACAGTCACATGTTCGTATAAGGTTATACATCTCTGGAACTACTATTTAAAAGGGACCTAAATTATGTAACCAATGTGAGGTCCTCTTTATTTTCTCCCATGAATTGCAGAAGCGCACAATCCTATCACTTGAGTTTTTAACATGTTCCAAAACTTTGTTCAACCAATTTGCTTTTAAATTAATAATATTTGTCAGAGACCTCTCAAACCTGTCTTTATAGCTGTATTTAGCACTTATATGGAAGCTGTCTTTAAAAATCTCGTCCAGGCCTAAAAACCACACCAATTATGATAAAATTAAAATTAAAGTAGTCGAATCTGCCTGTCTTCATTTCAAAAGTGTACTTAAGTCAATTAAATCATAAATTTGGGAGAGGCTACCAAGGTGGGTTGAAAGCAAGCCCATGCTTGAAGGGATGCGAGTGGAGGTGGACAACAAAAGAATGTACAAGAAAACAGTTTTACAAGCTGTTCACACAAAAATTGGTTTTGATTTTCAAAAATTGGCCATGACTAGCTGGTTGTTTGGTCATAAACACTCAGTATTCAGTAAGAAAACAAAAAAAATCACCCAATCTTTTGCAATTTTGAGTCTCCAACTTGTCACAGCCCAGTCAGATAGTGTTATTATAATAATTAGTCTAATGCCAAATTCTGTTTAATTTTGTTATATCTTTACCTGGTGCTTCACTTAAGTAGTGATAGATGTTGTTGTACTCTACATTTGGTCAGGTGGTTTTTCTATTCTGTCACTGGAGGTCTGTACTGGGACATTTTCAAGGCACAAAACCCAAATTCCTACTCAAACATGCCCTTAACAGCTGGAGGACTGGAGGAAGATGATCAGCATATTCAGAAGACATTGTTGTAGTAAGGTGTTTATTATTAATATTTTATGTGTGTGTCTGTGTGTTTATATGTATACAAACACACACACACAGACCGACGCACACAGACACTATATTTCAATAGATAGCTGATATGGAACTTAAAGTGTTTTCAACAATATTTACATGAGTTATTGCCTCAAAACGACCGCCCACCTAGCTGGTGGTGGTGAGGGGCTGCAGACAGGTCTTTTGTGCCTGCATGCGGCCTTAAAGCTTTTTTTTTTGTATGTCTTTTTTATTTCCTGTGTCTGCCTGTTCTGCAGTGAAGGTGTGGAGACAAACCGAAGACAATTGCACAGCAGTCATGTCTCTCTGAAGCATGCCTCCTTCTAATTTCCCTTGTCCCTGTCTCTGTCAGACTGAGACAGAATCTCCTGTTTAGGTGCATTGTCAGAGGGAAAAAGATAGAGAGAGGGGGGAGAGAGGTGAGCTAGTTACTGTGGCAACCAGGAGAGTGACTCCAGGCATCAGCACAAGCGGGGGGGGTGGGAGGTGGTGGGGATGGAGAGAAGGTGGTGAGTAGGAAGTGCTGGAGAAGAGATGTAATGGAGGGAGGGGGGAGGAGGCAGATCAGAGGGAGGTGTCAGTGGGTTACAGCACACAGAGCGATTCACCTTCTTTTCCTTCACTGGCAGAAGAAGGGGAGGCAGAAACAAAAGGAGCTGTCTTTTGAATGATCGGCGCACTGGATTGGACTGTCAGCGCTTCTTCCTAACAATCTCACTTAGCTTGCTGCTCCCACTCCTCCCAACACTACCTTACCCTGTGATTCTGCTGTTCAGTCTCTCATCGCAAAACTACAGTATGTGCTACAACTGAGATGGAACTTTAGAATTGCAGTCATCCGAATTTGCCTTGTACTTCGTCATGTCTTGATCTGGTTGTATTACTTTAACAAAATTTTACTAAATTGTTTTTTTGATTTGTTTAATTCATGTTCTTCTTCTTATTATTATTTTAGGTACAACACAAATTTCAGTGTGATGATGCTGAGAGGTGGAAATGACAAAATGGTTTGCTGTAATGGTTTATAAGTGTAGAGACTTGAGCAATTAATATAAAAAAGGACTTTCATTAAAGTTAAGATATTTCATAAAAATGTCATTCAGTTACACAGATCTTCAGTCTGTGCTAGTCACAGTTTCATGCAATGTCAGTATCTACATTAAGCTCACTAAACTAAAGCGAGGCTTGCGAGGATATGTGACACAGTGTCTTCTCTGTACAGGGATGGCTGGTATAAGTGGGCTAGTAAAGCTAAGCCTTCCCTGGTGTTTACAATAAAAATGTTAAAATCAGTGGTGGGAAGTAACGAAGTACAAGTACTTTGTTACTGTACTTAAGTACAATTTTCATGTATCTGTACTTTACTTAAGTAGATTTAATAAAGGATACTTTCTACTTTTACTCCACTACATTTTACAGTAAGTATCTGTACTTTCTACTTCACTACATTTCTACAAAACCGTTGCGTTACTCGTTACATCCAAGTCGCATTTTGCTATTTTGATTTGTTCGTTAGTTTGAAAGTATCAAGGCGAGAGAGGAATCCGTCCACTCAACCAATGCAAAGCGAGAAAGAACCATTAGGCCCTCCCTCAAGAAGAGCAAGGCAGTACGCAGCACCTGCAGAATCGCTAACACCCGGAATGGAGTCCGGTGATAGACAACCAGAAGACCTGCGCCACCCATGGCCTTATTTAAAAGATTTATTTGAAATAACTGGGTCAAATTTACCTTAAAGTGGCCAACTCTTCCGCACTTCCCATATCTGTGCCTTCCGTCTCTCTTTTTCAGCAGTTAAAACTGTTTAATCCGTTGTTAACACGTCGTAAACTGCTTTTCCGAGCTGCCCTTAAATGCAGCATGAGCGCTAAGACGCTAACTGGGTTTAAACATGTGGGGCAGCGAAGGACA
>NC_051442.1:26641607-26672357 GCF_001649575.2 Kryptolebias marmoratus
CCACATGCCTGCATTATGTTTTTTATTGGTCTGTAATCTAATCAGAAATGTCATGTTTTCATTAGCTGTAAGCAACAAATCATCAGCATTGTTCATTAAAATGGTACATTACTGATGTATTAAAATTAAATATGATAGGTACACTTAATGACATTGTATTAGCCTTTAGGTAATACAGTCGACAAGTACATTTACTTTCAATAGTTAAGTAGATTTAAAAGCCAGTACTTTCTTACTTTTACTAAAGTACAAATGTTAATGTGATACTTTTACTTTTACTTGAGTACATTTTTGTGTATGTATTTGTACTTTTACTTAAGTACATTGTTTGAGTACTTTCTCCACCACTGGTTAAAATACCTAATAAACACAAATTTAAAATATTGTATCACATTTTGTGAAATTTTTAACAAAACCTGTGACAAACAGTTTCAAGAAGACCCCAGAGTCTTTACAAAGGGCTAACTTTTCAAACATCGCCAAACATTTAATATGTTTCTTGGTACAGAATGATTGACACACATCTTGTCCCGCCCCCTCCGTTTACTGTTAATTTGGGCTGACATAGTTCAGCCCGGGTCAACCAAAGGCCGCAGGCTTTAGCCAATGAGGGTGGACGTACAATAACGTGCCTCAAGAGCAAGTGTATGTGGGTGTGGTTTGGCGTAGACTGAAATAAGTGCGATGGAGCAAGATAACCATAAATGAGGTAGATTATTTAATTTCTCACTTGTTTTCCTTAATGTCTTTGGCGGCGAAAGTTGAAGTGAAGAGGTTGGGGGCGTATAGATCGAAGGATATTCAAAAAAGGAAAAGCGGCAAAGGTTTTTTGTGACCTGATTTCAGCAAAAGCACTGGCTAATGGCAAGTGTAGCAAACAAATCTTTAATGAGGTAGTTATTAACCTTTTTGCATCCCAGAAAAATCATCAGAGTGAGCTTCTCTTTAGAAAAGATAGGTTTCATTTAAAAATACTGCACTTTTCAATTTTGCATGTCTTGTTTGATTTTCTCAGTGTGATTAGTAATTGTGTCAAGGAGTGTGGTGCAGTGTTATCAAAGCTGTTTGACTGGGGGAAAAAAATCATCTGAAATAATTATGGTTGAAATTCTTACATTTTGGGGTTGGCCCAAAAGTTGGTATGGGGTGGTTTTTATGTATTTTTCCAAAGTCCCAGTGGCCTACATTATATTTCTTTCAGTTTTTTGCTAATGTTGTGTACTGTATGTGACATATTGTAATTAAGTCACCATGCACTATTTCTGATTGAGCCACATATTTGCTTGTTTTCCTTCAAAGCTGTGCAACAAGATACAGGACAAAAATCTTGAACAGAATAACTAGAAAAAAAAATTGTATTTATTGCAAAAATGAATGCTGAGTGCTGAATGACTACGCTGAAAAAAATCTAAAGTAACTCAAACTGAGTTATTAAGTAGACGTAGCAAAGCAGATATTAAAGCTAATATCCATCCATCCATCCATCCATCCATCCATCCATCCATCCATTTTCTTTTAACTGCTTTTCTGTGCCGGGTTCATGGGGAAACATAAAACAAGTACCTAAAATGAGCAATGTTCTACCTAAAAGGAACAAAATAGTAGCTAGAAACTAAAGGTAGCCAAAAGTGGCAGAACAGTAGCTAAAAGCTAAAAGTAGTAAAACAGTAGCTTCAAATTAAAATTAGTAAAGTGGTAGCTGAACTCCAAAAGTAGAATAAAAAGACAAGAATAGAGCAAGTATCCTGAAGCCATAAAAATACAAACTTGTTATAATAACTTCTATTGTGGAATGATAACAGGGTTAAAGTGACGTATGGTAAGTTGATTTTCTTAGAGGTGTTTTTTAATATAATGACATATAATCACAGCCTCTTTGGAATGTGCCCATTGATTGCCAGATGATAAAGTTACACATTATTTGAATATTTTAAATAATTTACCTGCATCTTTCTTTATATGAAGCTTGATCATTACAAATTTTGTCTTCTCTCAATGTGAAGTTGGCATTTATCTTTGAGTGATGTTAATAAGCCTTTTCACTCCCTCCAGAAGCATCATAACTGTCCTGGCCTATTTTGAAGACAAGATGAGAATGACAGAAGAACACAGTGACCTTATGGCAGGAACCCACAGAGAAACAGACTGCCAGAGACAAACAGAAGCATGGCGTGGGTGTAATAAATATGCTGCCCCCTGTGGTGAGGATGACCTTATAAACAACAACAAACTGTTGTAATAGCCAAACCCGCTGTGAGATGTCCTCTGTGGAAGGGCAAAATGCCTGGAATTCAGCGGACAGGAGCGACAAAGCCTTCAGAAATGACATTAGACATTATGATAACAGATGAGCTCCTGGGTACTGTGGTTTACTGTACGTCACCTGCAGATTAGTCCACAGAGTTCTGTGTGGGCAGTAAGTCAGAATAAAGAGGGCAGCCACACTTACTATATTGTCTGCTGTCAATAAGTGAAGATATTGTTTTTGCCTGTGTTTGAGTGTGTATTCATTTGTTACCAAAATATCTCATAAACCACTGGACAAATGTTAATGAAACTCTCAGAAATTTATCATTAAATGCACATCTACAATTGATTAAGTTTTGGACTGAACCCAATTTGAGATGGTCACAACAGTCAAATGACCTTAAAAAACTAAATGGCTATACGTCAGTCAGTTTTACAGATATTGACTTAAAATTTGGTGGGGTGGTAACTAACTGTCATCTTCAGCACCTATTCTTGGCAGAAACATTTTTTAGAACATATTTGTTTACAAGTCTGCCAAAAACTCTTTGGAGTCAACTCTGTCTTTCAGTTAGTATAATATCTCATAAACCACTAGACAGATTTTGGATGTACATCTACAACTCATTACCTTTTGAAGCCAACCCAATTCAACATGGCCTTCACAGTCAACTGACATTAGAAAACAAGAAAATGTCTGTAATTCAGTAAATTTTACAAATATTATGTTAGAATTTGGTGTAATAGTACCTGAGAATCATTCACAACACACGTGACATCTGGCAATATTGCACAAATCTGTGAATAATGTCATCTTCAAGGTTTGAAAAAAATAGCTACAACTCTGTCATTACTCATCATAGGTTAAGCTTAGTCTAAAACTCTGGCATGAAAGGCAGTGGGCAGTATGCAATCATTTCAAATAATTCTAGGCTAAAAATACTTTTAGTGAGTAATTTGTGTATTTACTGAACCAAAAATCAGATGTTCCTACTGTGTTGTGTAACTAGCTCTAAGTGGCTGTTTTTAACATACAAGACAAGCTACACCTGTGATTGCTGTGATCCAACCTCCTGTTCTGAAGCAACCAACAGAGGAGACACATTTTCATATTTCAGAGGGGACTTTCATTTCATCATGAAGGAGAGGGAGGAGAGTTGGAGTGGTAGGGTAAATGTCAAAGAGAGGCATTCTGATCCCTGAGTTTTGGGAGATGACCTCTAACAAAGTAACTGAATATTTGGTTAGAGGTATAGTGAGTTGCTGAAAGTGCATATGAAGAAAAAAAAGATAGAGGAGATGTGTGGGTTTTGCTGTTTGTGTGTTTTGGGTTTGATGAGTAGGTGGGGAAGGTTGCTAAACACTCCCATCTGTTCATGTCCCAAGGCACTTCTAGGGTACTTACCTAATGTCTTATGCAGATGAGGTGTTGCAGTGCAAGCTCCTTCAACTCGTGGTGGATAAAGAATGATATAAATATATAAATAAATTTGAATAATTGCCACAGGAGAATGGTGAAACAATGAGCATCAGGGTCAAGCTGTTTCCTAGGGAGCATTTGCTTTATACCAGCTGATGATCACAGCTCTTCAAGGATGTATGAGTATCCTAACTATACACTCATTACAATTTGCCTGCCTTTTTGGCTGTGGTACAGTCCCGGGAGAGAGATGTGCTTAATGTGGGTCTTCTATGCACAACAAATTGCATTACATATGCTATAATAATACAACAATACACAGTGCCTTTCTCTATCATACGAACAATCATCTGGTCATAAAAGCATCAGAGAAACAGTGGGGTTCATGTTCTCATCAAAGAACACGTGGCTATACTAAGGATTGTAGAACAAAGGTTACCATGACATCATAATTGTTTACAGAATTGGAGTATTGCTTGTAAAAAAAAAAAAAATTAAGCATATGATGAGAACCTGAAGGTTGAAGTCGAAACAGGACCAGTATCCCCATAGCCTGGCTCCATAGACATATTACATTGATTATATCGAAATGTCCACGTCTTCTATTGTTGTTGGGAATTGATGCCAGAAGGAACTGCTTTACAGAAGCTGCCATGTTGTATTTTTAGAACCAGAGTCTGCATACTTGTGACTACTTCCCCACACATAATCATGGTATCACATGAATTTTCTTTTAAGCATGAAGTAACAAATTGCAGCTTCACATATTTGAAAAATGAACATTTGAACATATAGTAGCAAGGTAAGAAGTACATAAATTATCAAGTGTCAACACCTAAAAAAAAAAAAGTTTTTTTTTTTTTTTTTTTTTTTTTACCAAAAACAATCCCCTTAGTTTACATGGAGGGGGCAGGACGAAACATTTGCACTGGAACCAGTTGACAGGTTGGTCCCATTCTGGCTTTGACTTCCAGGGTCACATCTAAGGTCTATCAACATACAGTTTTCTTATGTATGCTTAAAAATTTTTTTAACATGTTTAGCTAGAATTAGGTATTTTATGGTTAAAACAAAACTTATGTGACACCATGACTGTATGCAGGGGAATAGGTGGGATTTAAAGCCCAAGATGTGCACAGTCTCAGTTTCCAAAAACGTAACATGTCAGCTTATGTAAAGCAAATTGGCTTGGCTTCAATCCAACAGAAGAAGAAGGTAGGACGCCATCTCTAGCATTATTGTACATGGTAGGGGTCCTTCAAATGGGATCCCCAAATCTGGGCCCAAATAAAACCTTATCTGGACCCAGATCAACTGTTAAATTTCATCAAAAATAATATTTTTACCTGTATTTGTTTTTGTTTTTTTTAACATTTGGGGCAACGAATTCTAAGCAGTGTGGCATTTCTGTGGGGTTTTTGGGTTTGCTCTTTGTTTTGGTTTTGTTTCATTTTTTATTCTGTTATCTGGTTGTTTGTTTTCTGTCTTTTGTGTATGTTTCATTCACTCCTCCTCAGTCTCCCTCTCGGTTTCCCTGCCACGCCCATCTCCACCTGCCCGTCATTATCTCTACTCACCTGTTCCCACTTACCTCGTCATCCTCAGTACTTAAGCCCGGTCATTTCCTTCCATACTCCGCTGGTTAATTGACGTTGTTAGTTTCTGTCCTGCCCGTTCCCGATCCTGTTCCTGATCCTGTTTCTGCTCCTCATTCTGTTGGTATTTGTTTCCTGTAGTTTTTGATTTAGTTTATAATTTTATTAGTTTGCTGCCACGACAGCTTTTGTTTTCGTTTTGTCGTTAGTTTAATAAATTAGTTTCCTTTTAATATGAGTCTGCGTACTGGGTTCGAAAAAACGAAAAGTTGGGAGGGAAACTAGTGGTCTTTATCCTGATTGGATGAACATTTATGTGTTTTTTGCTTGTCAGTAAAAAGGTTATAGGACCACTTCCCGGCCTGGGGCCTTTCAGGGTGGAGATTGCATGTTCTCCTTGTGCTCACAATTAAATTCTATCTATCTATCTATCTATCTATCTATCTATCTATCTATCTATCTATCTATCTATCTATCTAGGCTACATGTTCTCCCCCTGCATGCATGAGTTTTCTCAGGGTACTCTGGTTTCCTCCCACAGACCAAAAACATGCATGTTATAACCTAACATGCATGTTTTTGACATATATAAATTGACACTAGGCATGAGATAGTGTGAGAGTCACTAAAGTGTTGAACGGTTGTAATGTTTGTCTCTATGTGGTCCTATGACGAACTTGTGACCTGTCCATGGTGTACCCCACCCCTAGCACAGTTACTGCTGGAAAGGAAAAGCAGATAAAGAAAATGGATGGATGAATATGTATATATGTAAAAATAAAACTTTATCAGCAGACCTGGCTAATCTTTAATTGAAACCCTCTGGTATACAGTCAATGATAGGAATTGAAGGGGTTTGAAGTGAAAGAGGTTCTTGCATTTCCCACACCTTTACTCTTGAATACAGTCATGTGTCCACTTAATGACAGGATATTTAAATCAGAATAAGGAGCTTAGATGGAGTGAGGGAGGGGACAGAAGAAATAAAATGATTGAAGAATTGGAGGATAGAAAGCTTGGACTGATATAAATCTGGTAAACTGTCAGAGAGAGGGATTAATAGACCAAATCCCTGGCGAAAATAGAGGCCCAAGTTATTTACTAGCCTTACAACCAGCTGCAAACCATCTGCACTTAATTGTAAGACACAAACTTTATAAAGATCAACGAAGGATTTGGCTACAAAGCCTCTTATGCCACTGAATTGGTGTCTCTGCTTTGAAGGGAGTATGGGTGGGTGCTGGGAAGTTGTCATATTTGCGCCAGAGGACACTACCACTCTCCTCTAAGCAGTATCCCTCAGGGTCATGTCCAGCAAAATGTACAGGCAAATCTTGTGTAGAAAAAGACTAGGCACAGTATTTTGGGGTAGGTAGGCATGGGGGGTAGGACTGGCAAATGTTTAAATTAGCATTTATGCTTGCATAGAAAAGAACCTAGAGAAGATCAATGAACACATATCCAAATTCACACAAACGGCTGCCCATAGCCTGCATCAAAACGTTTAATTGGCTTGAACCTCAGAGCCTTTAAGCAAGAGGCACGCCATTAGGTCCCAATTAGGCATGTAAGTGGCCTACTAACCCTCACTTAATCATGGAAATCAGCACCAGGAAAGACAATACCTATAATGGCCAGGAGATTGAAGTCTAGTACAAAACCTGAGTGTGGCATTGTTTAATGTAGGTCATTGTTCGTTATGTCGTCCTCGGAAGGAGATAAGAAGGCCAGTCCAAGCCACTCAATGGCAGGTAGCCAGCCTAATCCTATTTAACAAAATCTAGATGGAATCTGGGGTGGGGTGAGCTGGTGGGGTCACATGAGGAGCCTGTTGGGGTAAGGCTGTGGCTTTGAGGGTGCTGCAGTTTAAAAACCTTCACATTAAATAAAACATACCCATACTCAAGATTTTTGTTGTTTTAACCTTGAATCCACATGAAAATAGCTTTTATTAGCCCCTAAATTAGATTTTTAAAAATAGGTTCTAAAGTGTGAACATCTTGAAACACAACCCTTGGGTTTTCATGTGGACACCTTAAACAGAACATTTTTAAAACTGTCATAGATCCACCTCTAACCGAACCTATGACCCCAAGCATGACAGATGCATCAACAACAATAATGGCATATTGCATGCTTGTGTTTTTACACACAAATTTGGACTGACACTCCCAATCAATCCTGTCAATACATTGTGGTCTCGTATTTTAATGTGACACAAAGTAGTACTTCATTGTCAGTCCACAAAAATTATTCAGTTTTAGCTCCTTTTTACCATCATCATCTTTTTCTTCAGCTTTTGTTTACAGTTTGAAACATAGACTATATAATATATATGGCCAATGTTTTCTACCCAACCAGTAAGCTTTATGCCCATGCTCCACATCTTGTTTCCTGCTGTTGGTGTATTTTCATGGGAGTGTTACAGCGCCACATAGAGCCTTGTCTGTTTCCGTGTGGATAAATTATTTTTTTTAAACAGGGCCCTATTTATGAAGAACATTTTAGCAACAACAAATTAAGGTTGTTTGGGAAAAAAAACACTTTAGTGAGGACAAGGCTTTCATCATGCTAAATTTCATAGAAATTGTTTGAAAAAATGACTTGCTACAATGTATGTCTGCTTGTTACTTGCAGCAGCTTGTAAATGCAACTTGTTTACTAGCAGTTTTTTCCTCAGATGCATTACTTCTAAGAAATCTACGAGCAGGTCACCCAAAAAGGAATATTGAAGGATCTAAGCTGCTGGCCTCTTTAACCAATTTATTTTCTTCTACTGCACTAAATCCTTCCGTCTCCATATGTTAAGGGCTGAAGCAAGTGGGGAGGGAGTGTGGGTGAGGTGTTAGGGTGTAGATGGGGTGAAGGGCTTTTAGGGATTAGGCCATCCTGTCTGGACATATGCCTTTCCAGTGTGATCATATGCTGGAAGTCCTGGTTTGTGCAGATCTAACCAGTATGAAAGAAAAACAAAACAAAATATTTGGCTCTCCTTACCTTTGTGCTGTAAAACAGAGTGACAAAACTGTATTATGATTCAGAAAAAAAACAAATTATTTGTCTAAATAACAATTATCTAAGTGGTAAGGACTTGTTACTGGTTTACAACAAAGTTACATGTATTTTTATATGTAATTAAAAGCCAATAATTCCTGGAAGTATAGCATATCATCTGCTACCTTTCATGCTAGATAGAAGCCAGATAGATAGAATTTAAATCGAAATTCATTTTATGTTAAAAAAATAATGCTGTTATAGCTGGTTTGGCCAAACATAAAAAAAAATAATAATTATGGAAGTTTCATGCAATATCAAGAGATGTCACACTCACAGTCTCTATTGTAAATGGCCCTCAGCTACTACAATACCAAAGTTTAGCAAAACATCTGTAAAATTCACTGGGGTATAACCATTTTTGTGTTTTTTAAGTTCAGTTGGCTGTGGAGGCCATCTTGAATAAGGTTGGCTCCAAAAGTTAATTAGTTGTAGGCATACATCCACTGGGTACTTTCTGAGAGTTTCATTAAAATCTGTTGAGTGGTTGATGAAATATTTTGATAACAGACATTAACATTACAGGCATTTTGACATTTAAAAGGTAATGTCAAAATTTTGAACAAAGATCTAACACTAACTGTTTGTGCTAAAACTATGTCTTGAAGATGATTCCCAGCTACTATTAGACCAAATCTTAGGTCAGTGGCTTTAAATGTCACTGATAGCTATCTTTGTGTTTATGAAGGTCAGTTGTCTATGGTGACTGTTTTGAGACAAGTTGGAAAAAACAATAAGTCATAGATGTAGATGTATATCCAATTATTTCTTTCTGAAGGTTTTAATAATTTTTTTTTCAGTGGTTCATGAGATATTTTGGTAACAGACGGACTCATGAACACACACAGGCAAAATCATTATTGTCTGCCTTTGCCTTTCAGCAGCAGACAGTAACAAGTTACATGCACAACAGAAAGTTTTTCATGACAAAATAGCAAGTACTAATCAATAAATATCAGGGTATGTAGAACAACAAAAGTCTTTTTTTGATTTTATCGGAGGACCTGGAGCTCTTTCAGTTGCATGGGTTTTGCATGATCACTCCCCAACCCCTCCTTCTACCTGCTACCCCCTCCCCCATCTTTTTGTTAGCAGGTATAATCCCGGACGGCCCGTCTGCCAGACACCACAGCCACAAAACACAGAGCAAACAGGACCAGAAGAAGCTGCCGACTGATTGTTTCTACAGTCTGAGTGTTTGCACAGGCCTCACACAATACTGCTACTGCAGCACAGCTTTTTTCAATCAGATAAAGGCCCTGTTTGGGCTCCTGGAGAGGGCCTGCCAGTGATGAGCAGTGCACCTGCCTTTAGGGAGTACACATGTGTGTATATGTGTGTATGTTTGAGCACATGTGAGTGGTTACTTATGCCTTTTGCTCAAACTACAGGCTTTGTAACATGAAATAAGATTAATCTGAAGTCCTCAAAGCTTTATGATCATGAATTATTACCTGTAATCATCCATCATTGTCCTAACTTCTTTAAATTGCAGTTCCTTATTTAATGTCCTTTGTCAAGAATAAACTAATTCTGCTGTGTGTTTCAATTGTTCCTCCCACTGTATGCTCAAAACGAGACTCACAACATAGCCTGGCAAACAAAATGGCTGCCTCAGACTACAAGAAGCAGGACGGCAGAGCAGCATAGCGACCCACAGATAAGTGCTTTTCAGTGGTGGAGGCCAATTACTTTAAAAGCAAAGTGCTGGTGTAGATTCTTAGTCATCCAGGACGTGATAAATCCAAAAATAAATAAATAAATAAAACACAAAACAATTGGACTTCTATTCTGTAGTCAAATACATTTCGCTTTCCACCCAGGCAACATTTTAATAAAAAAAAAACTAGAAACTGTGGAGTTCCAAGCTTTAAAACTTTTATTGAATTTAAAAAGCAAAGGTCAAAAATACAATGTTTTTATTTTCAGTTGTTGTTATTTGTTTTGGGTTTGTTGTTGTTGTTGTTGTTGTTTTTAATGAATCACATCAATTAAACTTGAAGCACTTGGAGAGTGCAAACCTCCGCCAAGACCATAGCATCAATAAAAAATAGTCTGATCGAGATTACCACTAAAATTTAACCAGGTGTTTCTTGTGACAACCCCAACATTTCCTGTAAATTTAATAAAATCTGTTCATTAGTTTTTAGGTAATCTTTTGAACAGACAAAGGTTTGACCAAAACAGCGGCGTCATGCATTCCTTCAAGGAACGCTAGGCCTTTAAATTTTGAAGCAATGCCCATGTTTGCAGGTAGGCAGCCTGGAAGGCTCACCTGGGACACACTAAGACACATATCAGTAAACTCTGCATGCAACTTTAAGCCAACACAGAGAAGACGGAGAGGACATGTTGAAAATCGCACACATGAAAGAAGAACAAACTGGCAAACCTACAGCGAGCTTAATAGCTGCTGAGAGAGAGCAGCTTATCTTCCCACCACAGCTAATATGAGCTTCTGAATTAGATGAAAGCCTCTCTCCCTTTCTCTAATTTTTTTTTCTCCAGGCGGCTTATTTAGGGTGTGTTTTTGTGTGTGATGATGGCGGGAGGGGGTGGAACCATATTGGCCAAGAGCATGACGAGTCATAGCAGGCTTCAGCCAATCACATGAGACTGACAGCGTCATCTCAGGCCCTCAGCAACAATATGTCTATTTACTGTAGACAAGAGAAAAATCTACTTATTACTGCTCTGCCAACAAATCACGGACAAACAAACAAATAAACAAAATGGAATAAAAATTAAAATGAAAAACCTATTAGGGCATAAAAAATAGAACACATTTATTTTAGCAGCATTTGATATGTCTGGACATATTCTTTCCACCAAAAGAGAGACCTGATAGTATCCATTTTTTGTGCAGAAAAAACAGTACCGGATGTTTTAATTAAACATGTTTCCTTCACTTTCTCAAGACAGTGGAAGATGGTTTATTTTTTACTCGCAATATGGATTAACTCGGATTATGCCAACAATCTTTCATGTGTTCACATATCAATCTTTAGTTCTTTGTTCTCTGAGTTATTCTTTTACACACTATCCCTTGGTATTGTATCTGCTGCCTTTGTTGCAAAAGTGGAACTAAAGGATTATGCGGGCGTTTCCAAAGAAATTAGCTTTCTCTACTTTAAATAAAATAATGAAAGTGCTTGTTGACCGGACAAAGGAGAATCTTTTTTTTTCATGTCTGCAGCTCTCAAAGCATCTAGAAAAAAAATATAATTTATTTTCATATATCACATATATTTAAAATGTATATACTCAATTTAATTCAATACAGTTTATTTATTTAACTTTTCTTTAACATAATAATAAACATTGTTTTACTGTTTTAGTTTTATTATTTTTAAAAATAATGACAATAATACTGTTATGTGTTTTTTGTAAATTAATAGTTTATTACATTTCTGTAAGGGCATATTTTTAATATCCTTAAAACATAAATATATCTGAACCTTATTTAAAAGAAAAAATATAAAAATTATTTTATATTTTTTGTAAGAAAGTATTCTTGTTGATTCGAAGAAAATTGCAGAGGCAATGTCAAGGTTAACCAAAGAGACTGTTAAAAATATATTCCAGCCTTGAGTTGACCAAATAACACATTTAAAAATCACATTTAATTTCGTTTAAGTACACTAATATTGCCATAATGTCGCATAACAAAAATATCTTTCTACTAAAACATGAAAAAACATGAAGTGTTTTTGTTTTTTTTTGTTTTTTTTTGTTGTTGTTCTTTAATATATTTAGAAAAAACTGTTTTCATGTGGACAGACAGGGCCTGAGTCACATTTATTTGATGACTCCAGTCATGTAAACCCTCAAGATGTGGACATTAACACAAGAAATACACAAATATCAGAGTGCACCATCCATTTCAGACAAATTGCACACCTGCACAACCAACAAAGAGGGGGGGGGGGGTGTCTGTGGATGTTGAGGGGATGTGATAATGTCCTCTGACATTGAATTTCTTGCCTGTCTCCTTCTGTGAGGATGTGAAACTGACGACCTGTTTGTCATCAGTCTGTATGAAAGCGTGAGACAAAGTTTGTTTAATTGTGTTTTTTTTCACCACTTCTCTTTGTTTTGTTTACCTACTTGCCATAAAACACAGCACAGATGAAGACAGAGATGGAGGGGGGGGTGAGGGATACAGAGAGGAAAGAAGGCTGTGAATAGGCAGAGTGAGTGGCATGCATGGACGGCCCCTCTGTCTCTCAAAGACACTGCAGTAGCTGCATGCGAGCGATAAGAGCAACCATTCACAGCCAAGTCCCTCTCTTCCTCCTCCTACACACTAACACAGAGCAGTGAATATCCCCCCCCCCCTATGTGGCGATAATTTCGATCAGCCTTTGCCATTTGAGGTCTTATTGAAAATTATTTTGCCTTGTTTAGTCTTCATTCTTTTTCTATAGATAAAAAGAATAGGGTTAAATNCACACACACACACACACACACACACCAGTCTCTCTGCAGGTTCCTCCATGTGGCGATAATTTCGATCAGCCTTTGCCATTTGAGGTCTTATTGAAAATTATTTTGCCTTGTTTAGTCTTCATTCTTTTTCTATAGATAAAAAGAATAGGGTTAAATGGGGTTGAGATGATATGATGTTTGCGTGTGTTAAGATGGGGTAGTAGTAGTAGTGGTGGTGTGTGTGTGTGTGTGTGTGTGTGTGTGTGTGTGTGTGTGTGTGTGTGTGTGTGTGTGTGTGTGTGTGTGTGGGGGGGGGGGGGGGGTCACCTTTCTTTTTTACCAGTGGCAAAGTAACCACATAGCACTTAGTTAAGATCTCAGGCCCTGTTCATAGAGTTCACTAACATCTGTTTATGTGATCCAATTGCAAGTGGTCAGCTCTGATTGGGTGCATTCACACCTGGCCGGTTAATCTGTATCCCCAAATGTTTATTTTTTCCTCAATCAGATGTGAGTTATCCATTTTAAGTAGATGGTTCTACATCAGGGCTCAGGGCGGATACCAAACGTATATGTATGAAAGAGATTCAAAACAACCTCTGAAGTTAGTCTGAGTGAAAATATTTTCAATTCAAATTGAAGTCATTCAGACCTGTACTTAGCTCTAATCAAATGCAATTTGATTGCTAAAGACAAATGACAGATCTGAACAGCCCTTAACTAAGTTGCAACTGCTGCAGACAAACTGGCAAATAGCATTCTCCAAAATGTCTTGAAATATTTGCTGACATTCTCAATTTGCTTGTGTGAGTAGTGACCAAATGGGGTCTGTAGTATTAGTTACAATGTGGTTCATAAACTATTTTTTCTTTTAAGTTAGGTGAAAACATGTGGTTGCACCATAATTAAACCCCAAATTAAAAAAGAATAGGATGAATATAATTTGAGAAGAAATAAAATGTTATTTATTGGAAAAAAACAACAAAAAAAATCGATTTTATAGTCTATTTAACAAACACAAATAACCCCCAAACCACATAAAATCCACAAGAACCATTTTGATAATATCTTGTCACAGGTCCAGTCTACAGGATGTCAGAGTGCCAAGTAATTGGGGGCTCCTTCCACGATTAGCTCATGTTGCACTTATAGCTAATCTGTACTCTGGCAAAGAGCCACATATGACCTGGCTCAGATCCAGGTCCAGGAGCCATAGAGACAGCAGCCATGAGCTAAACCCAGCAGAGCTAAGCAGTCAGGAGAAGATGTGCCAAACTGCAGCAGTAAAAAGGAGACCTCACTGTTTATCAAAGATCAAGAAGTGTTTAGCATTTTCCCCCAACCCTCCTCCTTCTCCTCCAGCCTGCATGTACTCAAATATATGCATGTATGCGCACACACACATACACATACACTCATGTCACCACCCTCAGCTCACATCCTAATTGTTCGCAGCCCCGGGAGTTTAATAAAGAACAAATTGCGGTTATTGGTGAGCAAACAGCGCAGTATGGAGGTGGGAGCGTGATCATTGTAGCAGTGAAAGGAGAGAAAGGGCATCAGCCAATTTAATTATTATCTCTTTCAGTCTCAGGCTGCAACCGAAGCAGCAGGCGGCACACTGCATATATCCACTCCTGTTTTCTACCAGTAACACTTTAATGAGACTTTTATTGTACAATCATGACGACAGACTGCACTACAAGTGTAGGTTACTAACACGCTTACCTAAAACCTGTACAGTTTAGTGTCATATAATCTCTCAGCATCTCATTTTCAAACTCATTTCTGTTTTTCTGTTCATCACATTGCCTCTGCATACTGCCCAGCCCAAGCGTATCTACCCGTCATGTTCCCATAATGCTTTGTGGCAGCTGCAGCCAGATTTATGCACACAGGTATTGATTTTCTTCCCATTTTTTCCCTTCAGAGCAACCCTTTATTTATCTTGCTAAACCAAGGCCATTGGGTGTGAGGAAAGAAGCAGCTTGCAGACTGTGAGAGGATGCAGTGAATTTGTCACATGATCTTCGCCACATAACCTGGATTTATTTATATTTATCTGTTATTTATCTGACAGCCCTGCTCTGCAGCAGAATATAATCCCGCTGTGCGTAGGATGTATATGAAGGTATGTTTTCCCATTCCTCTATGCAAACACTTCATTCTCCACAGGCCACCTGACCCATTTGAGTGAATAACAACGCTCCGGCCAGTCACAAGCAGACAGAATGACGAATGCTGGAAAAAGACAACAACCAGCAGCCTGTCACATGTCAGAATCCCAACCCTGCCTGTCAACAAAGCAAGGCAGGGAGGGACAAGAGTGAAAGCGGAGCAAGAGAAACTTGGTTATCCTCTCTCTTCCTCCTCCATGCAGGAACCAGAAAAGCCATTACACACCCTCTCCAGCTTTAGCTCAAGGCTGGGCTCTGCCAATAGCAGCACTTCCTACATGCATTTTAAGAGATGGCAAAACTGGAAGTAAGTGAGCTGCACAGCTTTGCCTATTATTATACCTGACTACCTGTGGGATGAGTATTATTTTCAGTCCTACTTTTTATATAAATGTTTACAGCACAGCAACAGTGATAGCTCTGATGTGAGACTGAAAATCATCAAAACACACATTTACACTGCTATACATTTTACACACATATTTGGGAACACTGATTTAGAACATGGTGTAATAGAACACAGTATTATCATAGTAAAATACAAAAGTATTAACAGTAAAAGTAGAAGATCACTGGGCTGCAACTGTTGGAGAGAACAAGAGTCAGCTGTCCACCTACACCTCAAGGATAGGGGACAGTCTTTCAAGGACCAAAATGTTCATATTTTGGACTGAAAAAACAGATGATTTGAGAGGAGGGTGAAGGAAACCATTTTTGTCAAACAAGAAAGACCAACTTTAAACAAAGAAAGAGGTCGCAGATTCAGTTTTCTAATACTTACAATGGACCATTAAGCCTGATACCCAGTTATCCATTTATTCATCTATTTTCTTTACCTTCTTCTCCTTTCTGGGTCAGGGGGAGCTGTTATCTCCAGCAGTCACTGTGCGAGAGGTAGGGGACACCCTGGACAGGTAGCAAGTTCTTCACAGGGCCACATAGAGAGAACTGACCATTCACACTCTCATTCAGACCTAAGGACAGTTTTAGAGTTACCAGTTAACCTAACATGCATGTTTTTGGTCTGTGGGAGGAAATTGGCGGCGTAAACCCACCTGAGTACAGGAAGAACATGCAGACTCCACCCGAAACAGCTCCAACCACTGCACTGCTGTGCTACCCATATAATATAGCCCATATAATTATTTTTGTCTCTAATTCACACCTTCATGTATGTGATCAGTGCATCTCTCTGTGAACCAGGACAAGTTCAAAGTTTAAGCAACAAGATTGTGAATTTCTATGACTCACAGAAGGAGTTTAAGAACCTCCACAAACATTTTGAAATGCTTTGGAGACTCCCTAACAACGGCTTTTCACCAACTAGTCTCCAACATTCTCAGCCCAGGAATAGAGAAAACATTCATTCACTCCTTCACATCTCTTTCAGTGCACCTTTTAGTAACACTTCAGAGTGAAAGTCTCCAGCATCCTTATCTATATAGCTAACAAAATGCAACACCAGTCTGGTGGAACTTGTAATGGCAGAATGCAGAACAGAAAGAAAAGTAAGTAGGAAGGTAAAGTTTGTAGAAAATAGACATTTAGCAATCATGCCTGGAATAACCTTTTAACTTCCTAAATACCTTCTTGTTTCTCGGCTTTAAAAAGAGATTAGTTTTTCTTCTTTTTCCATCTCAAAAATTAGGGTGAACACAAAGGACATAAAATTTGGCTAGTCAGAACACCTGAAAGCAATTGCCAGGGACAATGGCAGAAGTTTCTTCCTTGGTCTATGTTGTGGTGCCCCCTTTGTTTAAGATTATTCTAGGGCAAGTAGCGATTACAGGCCCAGTACTGTGGTAATATATATTTTTTTAATTAATAAATTAAATCTCACAGTTTATTTTTACCAATGGCAAATTCTATTCTCTCACCGTTTGTATACGGTTGGCTCTAAATCACACATGCATTATCCAATTTGCACCAAACTGGATATGAATGATCTTTGGTAACCTCTGAAGAGAACAATAGGAGTTATTGGAATTTACCTCCAGTGCGCCCTGTAGATTATTCCAACATTTATGTCTCCCTGATACCTCATCCGATCTACACCAGATATTTTGTGCATCATCAGTGAGCACTGCTAGACACATTGGTGTTGCTATTTCATGACATCACTTAAGTCCCGCCCACTGAGAAAGAAAAACTGACGATTAATGGGTGACTCCTGCCGGTTTCTCCCTGTGTATGATGAAAGATTGAAACCATATCCACTAACTCTTGATAACCACATATGACATGTTCAAAAGCCTACAGGAAGTACTCGCCAGTCTTTCACCTCAAAACAGAAAGTGACAATAGCTCCTGTCTGGAAGGTTGGACCTCTGCCAAAATTTTACGACGTGCTGCCGGACTCGTACTGATCTGGACCTAAGGCGATTTTGAGACCATCGCCAAAAGCACCACCTAGTGGACAGTACGGGAACGGCGCATAGGCGACGGCCGCTTGACACAAATCTCCTCAAGTTTTGTACTTATTTATTGCATTAATTTGGATTCATATTTTGTGTCTGAATGTCTATTTCATGATACATTTATTCAACTATACTTTAGCAATAAAGCCAATCTGGATGTATCATTTTATAAATAATTTCCATACCTGTTTTTACTTACACACAGTAAACATACCAAAATGCTGTAGTAATGTGGTGCTGTAACTGCATGAAAATCCACCAAAAACAGGAAACAAGACATGGACCATGAGAATGACAGTTACACGTTAGCTAGACTATATATTTTACTGTACAGCCTATGGTTTAACTGTAAACACAACAAGAAGAAATGGTATTGGTTAGTGAATACAAGAGCGAGAACCAAATCCTCTTTGTTGCCTGACGATGAAGTTGAATTTTTACTTTGTGTCACAATAAACTACAAGACCACATGACAGCGTTGACTTGGAGTTGTGTCGGTGCAAATATGTGGACATAATGGACAACTTCAGACCCAGTATCCAGAGAGGGATGGCTGAAGGTAAAGGTTTTCCTCATTCTGTTGAAAGCATATAAGCCTAAATTGTTTAAACAGAAGTGTTGTTCTTTTAAAATATTTTAATTTCACTCATTTTTAAATGTATACTTGATGTATATTGTAGTTTTTTCTGCAACATGTGCTTTAGTTTTGTTGACCATTCCATAAAAAAATAAAAAAAAACTTTTTTGACCATAAATTATTTGGTGTAAAAATAAGGGGGTTTGCTCTGCTCACTGAAAGTCAATGTAATTATAAATCAGTCTTGTCTGTTCAGTACAGTATGGAGGTTTTTGATTTAGTTGAGAAACTAGCATCTGCAGCACAAACGAAAGAATGTAATCTGCTGCTTGGGTTGTAGGTTAGATTAGAGGTGGGTCTATGGCATAGTTTTGAGAAGGTTGTGTTTAGGCTGTCCACAAGACACTGACTTTTCAGTATGTTTTTTATTCTGTAAACTATTTTAAAAAAAACAAAAAAACTTTATGGGCTCCTAAACAGTTTTTTTTATGTAAACAGAAAGGTGAAACAATAAAGATTATGTTTATGTATACAAAAAAGCATTTCTGTGTAGATGGGGTCTAAGATAAACTATAGGCATTGTGGAAAAGCTGCATAATGTCCAGCAATCTTTTGATCATGACTCTTGATATTTACTTTAAAGGCCATTATACACACCCAATTAAATCAACATAGCACCGTTTGATATTTTTGCTCTTGGCACTGGCTGGGAAAGAGTGAGCATTATACTGGGAGTAGAAATTACTCCAACTCGCATTTCAAATGTCAACACACATGAAAGAAACAGTAAAATGTATGAGGTGGCCCAACACAATGCCAGATGAAGGGTGTTGAAGCAAACACAGATTAACTAGGTAACCTGGATTTTTTTTTTGTCAGAAATTAGTCCAATATATGCTGCAGTTATATTTATTCATGTGATGTTATTTAGGCATGACAGAGCTTTAAAAGCAGAGTAAATAATTAGCACATAAACAATAAAATATAAGAGGTATGATGAAGGGATAAGCAGAGCAAAAAAGAATCTGTGTGATGGCCGATGGCCCTTTTGCTCAGTTTGTGTGCTGAATGAAAAGAAAAAAAAAAAAACTCCCTTGTCTTTGTGTGTGTATGTGTGTGTTTGCAGTATAGAGCTGGGGGGTCGGCCCCCTCTCGGCCTGACTGGTGCTGAATGCAAAGCAGGCAGCATCGGGCTAAGGCAAATGACTACAAGGCCTCCTCAGTGACTGCAGCAAAGGCTGCACCTGGGGAACGGTCCTGCACAGAAACACAGCCACAGCCACACACATCCCCACGGCACATCCTGTGAGACAGAAAACCTGCAGAAAGTACACACAAAACCAGCTGCAGCCCACAGTATGGTAATATTTTGGTACCACTGATGAAGACATTCTATCAGTTGCTGTTTGTGTGTTTTTCCTGAATTTTGAGATCAAATAAATGCAAGAACTCCTGTTTTTTTTAGACGTACGTAAAGATTCATATTGGTAGAAAAGTGGGTCTTCACAGCATCAGATCACAATGTTTAAAAAACTACAAATATACAATTTTTCCTGTATGGCTGATTATCACTGCATTCTTTGTTTTAAACCTATTCTGAGTGACAAAATAATGTCTTTTGAGTCATTAGCAGAACACCAAAAATCTGTTTTTAAACCTTGTCATCAACTATTAGACTTATAATTTGGTGAGGTAGTAGCTAGTAGGAGAACCAACCCATATTTTGCCATTAACTATTTGGAGTCAACTCAATACTACCACATAATGGATTTTAATAAAACCTTAAGGAAATAATCATTAGATGTACATCTACAACTGGTTAACCTTTTGGAACCAAGCCATTTCAAGATGCATACCACATTCAATTGAACTTAAAAAAAAAAAATTGTATACCAGCCTGTTTTGCAGCTATTATGCTGAATTTTGGTGTGATAGTAGCTGAGAGTTTTTCACAACCCATATTCTGAGTGTGACAATTCACTATATTGAATGTTACTGCAGGTAATGTTAGCTTCAATGTTTTAAACTGCTACAATCCATTATTTCTCAACGTAAGATGATTTTAATTTAAAACTCTGGCATAAAAGATGGTGGGCAATATGCATTCCTTCAAAAAAATGCTAGCCCTTCATTTTATATATATATATATATATATATATATATATATATATATTGAAGGGCTAGCATTTTTTTGATATATTTTTTGATTTATATATATTTTTTTTCTTCTTTGAAAAGGTCCATTCAGATGTTTTCTGTTAATCTGCCCTGCAACAATTCACAGAACCTTGTCCAATGAGTCTGACAGTAAATACATCTAACCAGGCTACAGCTTCCAAAAGTAAGTAAATTATTCATGTCTGAAACAGAAATGCTATATTTCACAAAGTTTTTGGTTTTCTGTCCAAGTGTTGATAATCTTTTAAATAATTTAACTCTGAAATAATGCAGCGGGTCTTCAGGTTGAGGGGTTGAGCCATTTTGTGTTGAGATGTCACTCACACACAAAGTGCACTTAAAATCTGTATAGCATAAGATGTGGGAAATGGACAGTGCATTGCAGGATGTGTGCACTGAGCCTTGTAAAAAGACCACTTGCTCATGGATTCATAGGTTTCTGTCATCTATTATTTACCGTGAAGGAGCACAGTGGATTGATGGCAGGAGGATTTTCCTGACAGCATTTACATGGCTGATGGCTACACATGTGAAGATTTTTACTGCTTGGAATAAACACCTTAATTTGACAGTGGTAAAAACTTTCTTTAAAATTAAAGGCCTAGCATACACACACACACACACACACACACACACACACACATATATATATATATATATATATATATTCATTCAGTGAAGGAATAGATCACATATCCCCCGCTGCCTTTCATATTAGAGTTTTAGACTGCGATCATTGAGAAATACATAACTATTTTCGTCAAACACTGAAGAAATTGTTAATCTCAAGTGCTCAGAGTATGTGTCGAAAATGACTCTCAACTCCTTTGACATCAAATCTTTGCTCAATGTCTGGAAAGTTGACTGAGGTATAGCCATTTTTGCATTGCAAAGGTCAATTGGATGTGGATGGCTTATAAAATTGATTCCAAAGTTAATCAGTTGTAGCTGTACAGCCAATGATTACTTTCTGAAAGTGTCACTTAAATCTGTACAGTGTTTCATGACATATTTTGCTAACAAACAATAATAATTCCAACATTTAATGCTAAAATTGTAAACAAATACCTTGTCTAACGAGTACACTTGGAGTAAGTGTTGTGACTTACCCTTATTGCCAATTTTGTTTTTATAAGGTTAGTTGGTTGTTGTCATCGTAAAAGTTAATCAGTTTTGAAGATACATTTACTAATTATTTCCTAAAAGTTTCAAATAATCTGTAAGGTGGGTTATAAGAATTGACTAGAAATAGGTAATGGCAAATTCTAAACAAAGATCTTGTGCAATCTGTCAGAACTCAGAATATGATTTGGGGATCAGTCTCAGCTATTACTACACCAAATTTTATCAGTATCTATAAATTTGACTGAATTAAAATCATTTTGTTTTTTTAATGTCAGTTGGCTGTGACAGACGTCTTTTATCAAGTTCTCTCCAAAGATTTATCAGTTGTAGATTTACATCCAATGATTTCTTTCTGCAGGTTTCAATGAAATTTGTCCAGCGGTTTATGAGATATTTTAGAAACTGACAGACTGACACACACACACACACAGGCAAAAACAAAATTTTTTGCCTTTGTCTTTCAGGAGCAGGCGATGAAAGACTATACAATCACATAAATTCAGAGCTCCACAGTTTTAGTTCTCCTCTAACTTGAAGTCACGGTAAATGTTCAGACACAAACCCATTCTAATGAGAAAAACCTGCAGTCTTATGTCTAAAAACATGCTAGCAGAAAAATCCATTTATGAGCAATTAAGAGATTGATATAGATTTCAGCATGGCTGATTCTGCCTCTGCGGACAAATGTGAAACGTCAACAAAACAAAAGCAGCCACTGGCCAGTACTTGCCCCCCTTCCAAAAGCAAAATGACATTAGGACAAGTCTATTGAGTTTGCTAAATGTCCCACATAAAGTGAATTTCCCCCCAGGGCTGAGAAACAATCACGCAGAAGAGCGTTCCATTTAAGTGATTTGAATGATCAGAGTGCTGCAGTGCATCCTATCAGCCAGACAAATGGGTCAATACAGTGAGACTAAGTGACATGACTGGCAGCCTGTGCTCCTGCGGAAGATCCTGCAGAAGAGAGCAAACAGGACCTCACCATTACCAAGTCCAACTGTAGGTCCCAGACTGAACATCTCTTTTCAACTCAAGAGAAACACCTCTTGTAACTGCCACGATAACACAATGCGAACATAATCAACAACAGCAGAGTTAATCCAAGAGTGTTTTTCAAAAATCAAAAACAAAACACCCTGTATGTATGCTGAAGACTGCCTGATGTCTTTTTTCTAACACCATTCCTTCACCTCCAGTATAATGGCAACAGCAATCAACATACAACTGCAAATATGAAAAAGTTTGGACATTGTGTAAAATGTCACTAAAAACAGAACTCAATTATTTTCAAAACTCACAAACCCATATTTTGTTCACATTAAAACATAGTAAACATATCAAATGTTTAAACTAAAGGATTGGACCACTATTTTAGAAAAAAAGAAAAAACTGATAATTTTGAATTTTTTAGCAGCAACCCCTCTCAAAAAAGTTGGGCAGGGGCAAAATGCTGTAAAAGTAGGTAAAAATACCTGGAGAAGTATTTTGCAATTAATTAGGTTAATTTACAAAAGGTCAGTAGGAGCACTGGATATAAAAACATTTTAGAGAGGCTGAATCTCTCAGAAGTAAAGATGGGCAGGGGTTCATCAGTCTGTGAAAGCTTGTGTCTAAAAATGGTGAAACAAGTTAACACTAATAATAATAATAATAATCCCAACATCCACAATTTATAAAGTATTTTTCCACTTTGCCTCAGTCCATTTTAAATAAGCTTTGGCTCTGAGAAGACAGAAGTGTTTCTGGATGGGGTTCACATATAGCTTCTTCTTTACATGATGGAGCTTTAACCTGCATTTGTAGATGGCACGGTGAACTGTGTTTACAGACAATGATTTGTGGAAGTGTTCCTGAGCTCAGAGATTTATTCAGATTCTTGAAATCTCTCGATTGTTCTGTGGTCAGACAAATCAAAATTTCAAACTTTCTTTGGAAACCACAGATGCTACGTCCTGCATAGCAATAAAAAGAGGGACCATATGGGCTGTTATCAGCGCACACTTCATAGACATACCTCTCTGATGATATGAAGGGTCATTACTGCCTCTGGGCATTTACACATATGGAAAGGCATCATTATTGCAAAAAAGTATATACAGGTTTTAGAACATTACATGCTCCCATCTAAATGTCTGTTTCAGGGAAGGCTTTGTATATTTCAGCAAGACAATGCTAAACTACAAACTGCATCCAGTACAACACCATTGCTTCATAGCTGAAAAGTCCAGGTGTTGAACTGGCCTGTCTGTAGTCCTGACCTCTCACCAACTGAAAACATTTGATGCAGGACTGATGAACAGCTAGAAGCTTATATCAGAATTCCCCTCTAAAACCTCCAGCAGCTGCTCTTCTCAGTTCCTGGATGTTTACAGGCTGTTGCAAAAAGAAGAGGGGATGCTTCAGATTGAGAAACATGGCCCTGTTTCAACATTTTTAAGATGTGTTGCTGCTATAAAATTCAGAATTACCTCTTTTTTAAATAGTACAATTTTACTGAAACATCTGATATGTTCTACTGTCAATAAAATAACAGTTTATGAGATTCACAAATCATTACATTTTGTTTTCATTTAAATTCTACACATTGTTCCAACTTTTCTTGGAATTGGTGTTGTAAAAATCTGATCAAACCAGACCTGGCAGTCATTACACATTTGTTTGTTATATAAGCCACTGTGTGAGAGTTCCATGATTCCTGAAATAACTGTAGGAGTGGTATATGATAAAACAAAGAGCCAACACAAACTTCATTGATCATTAGACCTACAACACAAGTTTTCTTAAACATCCACATATTCAAATACAGTGCATTGGTTACTGTGGAAATAAAGATGACATGTCTTACTTTCAGCATTGATTGACATTGTGTCTTTCTCCCAGGACACAACAGTGATGTAGGCCTCCACTGAGGCAGGGATAATGCACTTGAAGACCGCCACATTGCCTCTCATGGCTTTTTGGTCCTCCACCCGGACAGTGTACGGCTCTCGTAAGACTAAGAGGAGAAGACAGAAAGGTGTGCAGTGTTTAGAAAGGAAAACTGCTAAAACTGAGCACTTTGAAGACGGTCAAGAGCAGAAAAAAAACTGACCAGCCTTGATGTGGACATCTTGGCTCCTGATTCTCCCTGAGGGGTTCTCCGCTGTGCAATAGTAAGTGTTGTCATGGATGAGTTTGCTGAAGCTGGAAGGGGGGATGTGGAAGATCTGAAGGGTGCCATTGGGGTGCACATGGCGAATACCTGGCACATCATAGATCTCCTCGCCGGTGGCCAGGTACCAGCGCAGTGAGATAGGGGGCACGCCTGCAGCGGGACAGGGCACTGATGTCCCTGTGGTGCTGGCAAACACTACCTCTTGCACAGATGCATTGACAAAATATAAGCTGGAACGTAGATCTTCACAGAAAACTGCAGGGAGAAAAACAAAATCACAAAATTATGTTGGTTTTTGCTTTCAGTTAAAAAAACTGTTACATACCAGGTATGTGATTGGTATATACGTAGTTTGTACCAGGTATAAACCCTGTAAGATAATAAAATTCAAATTGTTTTCCCTGTTTACCAAGTAATCCAGTTCATTAGAAGTTCCTGAACTCAGGGCCTCGTTGATAGTACTACCAAACCCCATTTAATTCCTTAGTTAAAAATATAGCTATTTGGAATGGGTGCTACAATTAGATTTTACTTAAAGATTTGTTTAACACATCAGGGGTTAATTGAGGTCATACTGTCAGCCATAATTATCACTCTCTGTACAATAGTTGTGTATCTGAGCAATTCTGATTATCTCTCACTGCCAAAAGCAATAGGGATAAAGTATTTGCTTGTGTCTGCATCTGAGTTGTTGGAGTGTACTGTTCGCAAAATGTCTCACAAATGACTAAGCAGACTCTAATCAAATTTTCCAAAAGTAATCACTGAGTTGACATCTACAGCTGATTAAATTTTAGAGTTAACCCAATTCAAGATGGCTGCTACAGCAAAGCAATCCTATTAAACACAAACATGACTATAACTCAGTCAATTTTATAGACGTTAACCAAAAATTTAAAGTGGTAGTAGTTGAGACTGATCCCCAGCTTATACTCTGAGCAGTAACTGATCACATAATACGATTTGTGTTTAAAACTTTGTCACCAACTATAGAACTTAACTCTGTCTATTTGTTAGGAAAACATCTCATGAACTACAATATGAATTTAACAAAACTTTCAGAAAGTATGGTCAACACACGCAACCAAACTAAGCAAACACAAAAATTTCTATAACTAAGTCAATATTACAGATATTTAGTTTGAATTCTTGACATGAGTAAAAAACTTTAAGCATTATTGTTTGTCCTAAAAAAATATTTTAATGAGTCTAATTAATATTACATTGACAGGTGCATGTATATCCAACAACACCGCCTTTGTGTGATTTTTAAAGGTGATGTGACCACTATTGTTTAAAAGCTAAGCAGTACTATCTTAGCTACAGTACTACAGAAGCTTGTGCACCAGGACAAAAAAATGGTCCTTTAAGAGCCAAAATGTATTGTATTTTGGAGATAGACGATAGTTGATTTGAGAAGGGTATGAATTTACATCTAACAAAAAATAACTATTTTCACCAGAGAAAAAGGTCTCAGATTTCAGCTTTCTAAAACTTGTACAATGGAGCATATAGCCTGATACTCAGTCAGCTTTACTCTAATTCACACCTTCTCATCTCTCTGTTCACCAGACAAACAAAGACACTAATGACAATCAGGTGGAAGGGAGTGAAATTAATCTGCTCAACATATAATCTACAGTTTAAAGCTTGGAATGCCACATTCTCTGGTTTTGAATTGTGAAAGCTCCCCAGATGAGAAATGAAAATACTTCAACTCCAGAATAGAAATCCGGTTATTTTTTAAAATAACTGAATATATAATTATTAATAAATAATTAATAATTTTTAAACTAATTGAAAAATAACCCAGTAGTTTATTTATTGAATTTACCATGTCCTGACTTGAGAATCTATAACAGGATTTGTAAATAGTTAAATATTTTGAAAAGTATAAAAGTAAAAAAAAAAAAAAAACAGAAGTCATAGCACCCATTTCCTGAATGAGGGGAATTTGTACCTCTGCCAAAAATGTTATTTTTCGGTAATGTCTGTTTGTTTGTCTGTCTGTCTGTGCACAAGATTACTCAAAAAAAAAAAAACAGATTGTTATGAAATTTTCAGGAAACGTAAAACATTCTTCAAGGAAATAAAAATAATAATAAAAACAAATGAAACCAGTAAATACTGAGTCAGCATTCACACACACACACACAAAAACATCAAAAAGTCATTCTGTCAATAAACCAGGCAGCTGGAGGCTGGTGTATTGCTGCTGAGGATAGTAATGTTAGATGTTGTAGAAGATGTAAATCTAAATTTAACTCAATTTCTATGAAAACAGCTGACTTAAAGCCATTTTTGTATTTTCTAAGGTTCATGAAATATTTTGCTAATGGTAAGGGCAAACAAACATACGTGTGGCGATACACAAACACAGATCATAACCAATGTCAGTCACCTATTGTAACCATTTTAGCCATCTTTACTGTAGACTTCTGCTAATGTGGGATCCCTTCTGCTGTCACCAGTCTGCCAGCCCCCCTGCCTGTGCGACAGCTGCCAATCCCCCCTCCCTGGAGACCAAACATTTTAGCGCTTCATAAATTCTTAATGAGTGTTCTGGAGTCAGCAGCCACTTCCACCCACTGGTCCTTCAACCTGTTACGACAAACAAACACGTGTTTCTGCACATTTGGAGTGGGACTCACTTCACACATGCTGTACTCTGAGACCCTGAGGTGTTGAAAGAAGAACAGCCGTGGTTGTCGACAACTACACGACTGTGGTTTCAGCTACAGGCAGAGGAGCCTTGGTTCAGGAGTGACCAATCTGACACCTCTACATGCCTTCACTATTTGTTCGGGTGGGGGTTAACACTCAGCTTCTTGTCCAATCTGTTAGAGTTAGTGATGACTCTCAGCCGCTACCTTAATATCTGTAAATATAGCAAAGTTAGAGCCATTTTTGAGTTTGAAAAGTTCTATTAGCTCTGACAGCTATCTCGAAATGATTTGACTTGAAAAGTCAATGAGTTGTAGATATATACCCAATTATTACTTTCTGAGAGTTTCACTAAAATATGTCCAGTGGTTTATAAAATAGTTTTCTAACAGACATATAGGGCTAATCCACAATGTAAAGCTCTCATAGTATATGTTGAGTATAATGCTCAGGTACTACCACACCAATATTTAGCGTAATATCTGTAAAACTGACTAAGTTATAGCCATTTTTGTGTAATTCAAAAATGCTGTGGAGGATATCTTGAATTAGATTGACTCTAGAAGTTAATCAAGTCTAGAAGTACATCTAGTGATTACTTCTGTAAATTTTATTAAAATCCGTCCAGTGGTTCCTGAGATATATTGCTAAACCTACATATAAACGAACACACATGCACACATACAAACATGGGCAAAAACATTCTGGCTTTCAGGTGATAAGAATGCAGATGAACTAAAATCATGTGCCATGAACCTTATTAAATGATTCTTCTCCATGTGTAAATGACACAGGGGAATCTGTAAGTGGTTCATTTACAGCCTTGTAATCACACAGAGTAACAGCTTGCCTGAGCTTTTCTCAAGTATGAAAATCTGCCATCAACATGGTGATAAAAGCACAACATCTGGTCTGAATAACTGTGACAGGCCTTTTATGACTGTTTCACTAAAGTAATTAGTTTGATTCCAATATACAGACATAATATTAAATCTCACCACCTGTATACATAATGAGCTAACAACCGGAGAGTCCCTCTGGCATTGTGCGTGGTTGTAAGTTTGTTTGTCTGTTAGCAAAATATCTCATGAATCACACAACAGATTTTAATGAAATGTTCAGAAAGTAATTAAAGTATGTACATCTACAATTAAATAACTTTTGGAGTCACTTGATTTAGGATGGCCGTCACAGCTAACTTGGCTTGTAGAACACAAAAATGGCTGTAACATAGTCAGTCTTAGAAAGATTGACTAACATTGGATGTGATAGTATTTGAGACAGATCCACAACAGTTTTAATAATAAAGCTTTTTTCACGTTGCCCCCTTGAAAGTACCATCCTGAGACAGCAATTCTCTACCTTTTTTGCAGCAGAAAACAAGTAAACGTTAAAACAAGGAGAAGAAGATTCAAGCCTTCAGTTTGAGCTGACAGAGATGCTGCACTGATAGGTAAGAGGAAAGGTGGAAAAATTGCTTTGATGCTGAATGAACAGTGGTGCAATTCTGGGTACGTTACTGTAAGGAGCGTGTGATTGCCAGATATTGAAATTTTAGCTGTTAGTATGTGTCCATATCATTTGCCATGGGCGTTCTATTTTTTTGTTGTGGTTTACATCCCGCCTTCAGCTGATGAGTCTTGCCATGTCATCCACTCTTTTGAGGCTAAGCTTCAGGCCAAACAATGTAGCAGTATATGTAGCATATCGTCACCTTCTTAAAATAATTGCCTAAGTCATTTTTTGCAATTTTTCAGGAAACACAAAAAAACTGAACCATTTGTTGATTGTTGAGATGATTTAGGCAAAAAAATAATTTTTGAAAAAAAATGACTTAGGCAATTATTTTAGGAAGGTGACAATATGAGAAGTGCATCTCCACTGTCCCAAGAGATGGTGCAACACATGTACACTCTGTGCCAGAAGCTTTGCTAAACTGAAAATGGGGAGCATCACAAACAGTTCCTTGCTAGATGCCATTGTTACTGTTGTTGATGTACTCACACAAGTGCAGAAAACTACTGATTGCAGACATTCATATGCGCATACGCTATTTCACACCAATGCCAGTGTTTCCAGAAACTTCCACTCTGAGATTTGAATTCAAAAAGTTTCAGTGTCAGAAAAAACAATTGCCATTGTTGTGTAGACAAACAGCAGAAAAGCAAGAAATATTTTAGTTTCACTAAAAAATGATGTTGTGTAAACATGGCCTGGGATCCACTCTGCCTGCCATATGGGGATGACATCAATGTGTTTACTGACTGCATAACTGATTACATTAACTTCTGTGATGACACTACCATCCCAACCCAGATTGTTTGCTGCATCCAGTGACCTGAAGGTCCTGTTGAATTAGAAGGAATGGGCCTTCAGATCTTGTGACAAAGACAATTTGACAAGGATACAATGACAACTAAAGGTGAGACTGAGGAGGTGCAAAGAGGCCTACAAACAAAAGCTGTAAGGAAAAATCCTGCAAAACAACATCAAAAAAGTGTGAGGGGTGGATGAAGATTACTAGCTTTAACTGTAACAACAGTCAGCAGCAGGGGGACAGCCTGGAAAAAGCCAATGCCCTGAACTTGATTTTCAACAGGTTCAGCACTGGATCCTCTTGCTGAGCCATCTACCATCAACCTCAACACCAACTCTTCAAACCACAACCCTTCAAGCCCAACCTCCATTTCAGTGCCCACAAACCCCCATCTGATGGTATGAACAGGCCAGATTAGGAGAACACTGGAGAAAATACACCTGGACAAGACTGCAGACCTCTATCACATCAACCCTTGGTCCTTAAGTCTTGTGCTTCCCAACTGTCCATATTCAACTTGAGTGCGCTGCAGGAAAAGGTACCAGAAAACATCCTGCCTAGTGTTGGTTCTGAAGAAAAGCCACCCCATCTGACCTTAAGAACTTCAGAGTGGTTGCCCTAAGGTCACGCACCATAGATAATTTGGAGAGGCTGGTCCTGACCCACCTTGGAGCACTGGAGTGAACTGCTCTGGACCCTCTTAAAGCCTTTACATACTCCATGAGAAGTCACAAAGTCAGCTCCCAATCATGTGGTTGCGTGACAAAAATTAAGTCAATTTTGTTTGCAAAGCAGCTTTGTCCACCCGTGACACAAGGCCCAGGCCAAACCTTTTCACACAGGGGTTTGCATGAATTACTGTGTGATTGAGGGAGGAGCTTCCCAGGAGTTCTGATCCGAGTGTCTTGTGGACTATGTGTGCAAAAACAAACATCTCGCAACCACATGACTTTGACGTTGTGATTTCTTTTGGAATATGCTGGAGCCTTTAGTCTAAAACTTTGCCATGAAAGGCAGTGGGTGATATTTTGTGCCTTTAAGTCACTGTGTATTATGCAAAATGTCCTTTATGAAATGCATGGCTATATTAGCTAAAATCAGGGCAAATAGATTTCTCACTAACTAGATGTTACATTGACCTGTCCAGGGTGTACTCCGCCTTTCACACAATGACTTCTAGGGATATGCACCAGCAGTGGCGGCTCCAGAGATTTTTTTCTGCAGGTGCTAAGGGGGTGCTAAGCATTTTATTGAGGGTGCTAATGAAGGATTATTTGTTCTTACAGTTCTCAACACACACAGACGCAAGCACAAACATATATAATCATATATATATGGTATATAAATGAAGAACAGAATAAAATATACATATGTATCTGTGATAGGCCGATATC
>NC_051442.1:26674397-26700106 GCF_001649575.2 Kryptolebias marmoratus
GTTAACAACAAATTAAACAATTGCAACGGCTGGAAAAAAGTGCGGGGGATATAGGGCATACATAAGGGAAGTGGGGGACATGTCCCACACATACCCCGGTTATGCCTTTGCTTGGGGGTGCTACGGGGGTGCTATGACTTTTCCAGGGGGAGCTATAGCACCCCCTGGCGCCCCCCTGGCGCCGCCAGTGGGCACCAGGTCTCCACGACCCTGAACAGAAATGCAGTTTAGAAAATGAATAGATGTTACTTATTTATGATAAACAAAGATTTAATTGAAGGTTAGTTCTGTGAAAAATTTAAAGTCCAGCATTGAATAAATGTATACCGTCCGCTGTCTTTTATGCCAAAGTTTTAAACTTAATTTATCCTGTAATAATAAATGACAGAGTTGTAGCAGTTTTGGTCAAATCCTAAAAATAATACATGTTAGGGATGACTCTCAGCTACTATCTTATCCAATTTTAGCAAAATAATTATTAAATTGACTCAGTTGCAGCCTTCTTCAAAATAAGACTTAACTAACTACTAGCAACTGCCTTAATTATTAATGCACTGCCGGATAAGTATATAGTTATTTCAAACATTCTCTAGTCATTAAAACATGTCTAACACATGGTGTGAAAGTACATGTATATGACCATTTGCATACATATACACAGTATATAAAATAGGTAATTCATGAGTTATTAAGCATGAATAAACATTAAGTATGTTGTTTTGGAAGTAATTAGCCTTTATGGATAAAGCATTAATAAATGTGTTAATTTATAGCTCATTAAGTATGAATCATCTATAATTAATGATTTTTTCAAGGTAATTAATCATTTACTAATGTATAAATAAGGCTAAATTGTTAGGATCTGTCCTGGTCAGTTCTCTATCTCTAGGTGGAGTCGTGTGGGCAGGCAGTTTGCTGCAGCAGCACACCTGCAGCATGTTGGCGCGCATCAGGAGGAGCGTAAGAGGAGTCCGCTGCCAGCCCTTCAATGCCAGACTGTTAGCCTACGTGGTACAGCTAGCCCTCCTAGTTCCTGTTGAAATTCTTTCTCCTTTGGCTGAATCTTACCTTGTGTTCTTGTTCCTCGTTCGTGATTGTTCTCCACACTGATCTCTGGTTTCCACTCCAGTCTGTTTCCTATGAGTAAAACTCCCGGCTGGCACAGCAGTCTCCTGGCCTCCTCAAAACCAACCAAACCTGCTCTGCCCTTCACCAGCTCCACTCCTGGATTCACCCACTGATCATAACCAGTCTCCGTTCTCCGCAAACCCACCGGTAACACCAGACCACAGATCCTTTCACCGACCACCCCCCCTGGCAATCACCACTCGCAAAGTAAGCCTGTTTTCTGTTCACTCATTCTACTATTTTGACTGTTTTAGCTCATGTTTTAGATATGTTTAGTTTCATGATTTCATTTAGATTATCCTATATTTCATTTAGATTATACATGATTGATCTATATTTGATTATGATGTTTCTATGATGTTTGCTGCACTTCTGTATTTGATTGTACCTGCTGTATTTGATTATGTACCCGATTGTTGTTTCTGTGTTGTAAAGCACTTTGAATCGCCTTGTTGCGAAAAGTGCTATATAAATAAATTTCACTTCACTTCATTCTGGTTCCGGTTCATCGCTCACCACTTCCTCTTTACCTCCAGAGCTCCTGCTGTGCCTCCCGCTCCTGGGCTTCCCACTCCAGAAAGTCCACGCGCCATTCTGCCCGCTTCCGGTTCCCAGCTCCAGAAAATCTACTTACCACAATCACATCAATAAATCTGTTAAACTTTTATTCTGGTTTTCATTCCTGAGAGTTCTCTGCATGTGGGCAAAACAAATCAAAACCACCATGATATAAATAAGGTGTTTGTTGTTACAAAGTGCTACCAAAACAAAAATTGGATGCAGCTCATTTCTTTTTACGGTGCATTATCTTATCACATCAGAACATCATCTTCATATTTACCCTTCTCCCCTCTACAGGAGCAGGTTGCTGTAATCATTTATAAGAGAAATCATTGTCTAAATGAGAATGTGAAGAGCCTATGGTCTTAGAGTGTTTAAAGACTTACTGATGCTACCTCCCAGCTGCTTTTTTTTTTCAAAAAATGAATTGTGCCAACTCGTAAAAAAATCAAAAGTTTAGCATTCCTTGAAGTAATGCATATTGCCAGCCCCCTTTCCTGCCAGAGTTTTAAAGCTACTCATTGTAAATCATGAAATCAAACATAAAGCTTATCCTGAACTACATCACATGGTGCTGTTTGATTTTACTCTAGTAGTTTTCCACATATAGAGATATACAATTCAAAAATGTGGTTACAAATTCAATGTAAATAAAGTAAAAAAACAAAGTGGAAGCTTGAATTACCTACATTAGGCTGTCCGAAGTCAGTTATAGTTTATACATGTGTTATATTTTCCAGAAAACAGTGTGAAGTATACTCCATTTTCAAGTCTATTTCACTTTATGTTGTTTTACAAACCTATCTGCATCTCTTTAAAAGTCTTTAATGGTCATCGCCATTGTTGTCATTTCAGCTGTTTTCACAAACTCACATGGTGAAGCATCAGGTCAAAAGTTTTGCTTACAAATTTTTAGTAAAAATTTTTTTTTAAACCACAGGAATCAACAGTGACACAGCGGCACATGTGTACCTCAAAATACTATAATTAGGTTTTTGCAATCTCAGAAATATTCAATCTGAACTTTTCAAGAATTTAGAAAAAGAAAGTTAAAGAAAGTTGAAAAAAATTCAGTTCCGTTTTTGTCCTTTTCTTCTTATAACACAGTTTTAGGTATTTATTCACATAAGAATGGTAAATACCAGACAGATTTTGAAAGTTCTACTTCTCCTGGAAAAAGGGTGTAAATTATTTACACATAGGACATTTGTTTTACACAATTACTGACAAAAAAAGACAGGAAAGACTAGGCGTTTTAATAAATATATCTATTATTATGGTGCTAAAACGGCACTTGACCCATTGAAATGAAAAAAATTGCAGATTTTGTTTTTCACTTTCTGACTGGTTTTATGGCATTATAGTAGGTACCTTTTAAACTAAGAAGAAGTTGAGAAATGACAGAGTTGTGACAATTTTGATCAAACCTCAAAAATAACATGCACAATTGCATGCAATATTACACGTACAATCCACTCTTGGATCACATGTTGTGAATGACACCACACCAATTATTAGCTCAAATTCTGTAAAATGTACAAAGGTAAAGTCATGTTTCTGTTGTCTAAGGTTGATTAGCTGTGGCAACCATCTTGAATTGTGATCACACCCAAAGGTAATTATTTGCAGATGTACAACCAGTTATTTTCTGTGAGTCTCATTAAAGTCCATCAACTGGTTTAAGAAACATTTCGCTAACAGACAACACAAGGTTTATACCAACAATTAAAGCCAAGTTTTTTAGGCAAAAATGTTGTGCAATCTGTTGAACTCAAAGTATGTCTTGTGGATGACACTTAGCTACTACCACACCAGATTTTTGATGAATATTTGTAAAATTTACTGAGTTAAAGACATTTTTTAATTTGCTAAGTTTGTTTCGCTGTAGCAGCCATTTTAAATGGTGTTGTCTCTAAAGGTTAATCAGTACAACCATTGATTACTTTCTGAGAGAGTCATTGAGTTTGGTTCACTGATTCATGACATATTTTGAATGATACAGACAAACGAACACACACACACACGTGTAAACACACACGTACATACAAAGACATATTATTTCTCTGCCTTTGCTTTCTGAGGCAGGTGACAATAACGGCACAGACTACCTACACTACCAACATTAATCCTTTATGGGTGGCTGATTTGATTGCACTCATGGACACAGAGCCCTCCCAGGTTACAACAGTTCAGATAGATAAAGCAGAAAACCATTTATTTTTTAGTGCATGGCTAAGAAGAACTGTAAGGGTGGGGGCAGGAAAAAGCTAGAAAGCACTCAAAATATGATACTATATCTAGGTCATGATTAAAGGAAAAAGACAGAAGAACATTCAAACATACACAGAGTGTGTGTTGTCAGACAAATCAGATACCAGATAATTTTCTGATAGCAAAAGCCTTCAATTTTCTCAAAAAACGAGAGTGCACCTTATAATCCGGAGCACCTTTTATATGTAAGAAGTTGTAATGTTTTTGGTAAACTACAAAGCCACACTGCTTGCAGCATTAAGGCTCAATTATAGTCACGCAGGGCTCCGTGTATGGCGAGCGGACCTGAGCAAGCGCTGTAGGCGTTTATACTTGGCACTTACGTTGGAGCAGTATTCTTCCGTGAGTTTTGAACCGTTTGATTATCTTTGTGATCTCTCATAGAGGGATCATATAAATGTTTATACGGGCGAACCAGCTCCGCTAGAGCGCTGAAATCGTCCATTTTGAATGGAGCGCGGTGCGAGCAATCTGTGCGAAGTTACATAAATTGGGAGGTTCACAAGGGTGCATCTTATCCGGTGCGCTTTATATATGACAAAAGTTTGAAAATGGATCATCCATTGACAGTGTGTCTTATAATCCAGTGCACCCTATAGTGCGGAAAATATGGTAGTTCTTTGTTACATGCAAAAAATACTAACAACATCAGATGTGGCACAGAAAAAAGATGGTAAAATTTTGAAGGGACTAAAATGGACAGGAAAATGAGTGTCAGAGGGACAGCTTCGGTTGAGCGGTTTGGAGACAAGGATTAAATTTTAGTGGTGATCCAGATCACAATTCAGATTGTACAATTCAATGGCATCAGTGACCCAGCGGTTTTGGCAGAGGTTTGCACTCTCTGAGTGCTTCTGGTTTATTATGTAGCAAAGAAACCTAGATAGGTGAGGTGGTAAGGTTTGAACATGTCCAAAGAAGAGTTAGTGGACATATTGGACAAAGGATGTTAAATATGTTGCCAGGGAAAAAGATAAGACGAAGACCACACATAATTTTCATGGATGTATGGAAAGAGGATCTGCAGAGGTTTGGTGTGACAAAGGAGGGTGCTGGGATAGAGGCAGATGGAGGTAGATGATCCACTGTGTAGATTTCTGAAGGGAGCTGCTGAAAGGAAAAGAAGACAACAAACAGCCACAGATGGACTCTTGTAATCTGAATTTGACCACTCTTGCAACTGACAAGCAGTGTAGAAAACACATTCAACAGAACATCTTCTTTGCACATCTACTTTGCACTGGTTGTTATCACCCTTTACCTAAAGACAAATGGCAGGTGATAATGTTTTTGTATGTGTGTCTGTCTCTTACTAAAATATCTCATGAACCACTAGACAAGTAAATTCTCAAAACATAACCATTGGATGCAAACAAAAGATCAGAAGACTGGGTTGACATGGATATGTTCTTGGTAAAAGAAATAATGAGTTATGTTATTGAGTCGTTTACATATATATGTAACTTATTATTTTCAACTGGGATATTTCCAGAAAACATGAAGATAGCTAAGGTAATCCCTCTTTACAAGAGTGGTGAAAAATATATGTTTTCAAATTTTAGACCAATATCCTTGTTACCTCAGTTTTCAAAAATTTTGGAAAAATTGTTTATGATCAGATTAGATCAGTTCATTGATAAACAAAATATTTTAAGTAACAATCAATACGGTTTTAGAGCTAATAATTCAACATCAATGGCTCTAATGGAGTTAATAGAACACATAACAACAGCCATTTATCAAAGACAGTACTGTGTTAGTGTTTATATTGATCTAAGAAAAGCATTCAATACCATTGATCACAGTATTCTTCTGGAAAAATTGAACAAGTATGGTATAATAGGTCCAGTACTACAGTGGGTATCAAGCTACTTAACAAATAGGAAACAGTTTGTACAAAAAAATGATGTAAGATCTGAATTCAGTAATATCATATGTGGGGTTCCACAAGGTTCTGTACTTGGACCAAAGTTATTTCTTCTATATGTGAATGACTTGGTGAATGTGTCAGGGTTAATGAAATGGGTATTATTTGCAGATGACACTACATTCTTTTGCTCTGGTGATGAGTTAGAACAGATAATGGAAATGATGCAGACTGAATTTGCAAAAGTACTAAATTGGTTCAAACTCAATATATTATCATTAAATTTGAACAAAACAAGTTAGATGATATTCAGTAAAAGTAAGAAAATTGTTAATGTTTTGTTTAGAGTTGAGGGTGTTGAGGTTTCTAGAGTCAGTGAGGTGAAGTTTTTGGGTGTCATCATTGATGAAGAGCTGACTTGGAGACCTCATACAAATTACTTAAGAACAAAAATAGCAAATTCTATTGCAGTTCTGTGTAAAGTAAAGGACTTATTTAATGACAAAGCAATATTAATATTATACAATGCAATTATTGTTACACACTTGATTTATTGCATTGAAGTTTGGAGGAATGCATGTAAAACAATCACAAATCCTATTTTAGTTTTACAGAAAAGAGCCATTAGATTTATTACAAGAAAACATTATTATCACCCATCAAATACATTATTTCAACAATTGAGATTATTAAAATTTTGGTAGATTATTATACTTTGCAGGTTTTGTATAAGGCACACATAAATGTATTACCTTTCAACGTCCAATCTCATTTTGTTAAGAGGAAAAGTTCTTATAATCTTAGGGGACTAGAGATGTTTGTGAAACCTAAAGTACGGACTAACCTGAAGGACAGAAGTACTTCAGTGAAAGGAATTAGATTATGGAATAATCTGGATAGTGATTATAAAAATGCTGTGTCAATTAATTCGTTCAAAAAAATGATGAAAGTTATCTTGTTAAAGAAATATGAAATTGTATAATTTGTATTTGCAAGTGTTACTGTTTGAGGAGTTGAAAGTTGTTGTTTTTTTTCTCTCTTTATTTATTTTATTTATTTTTATTAATGTTGAAATTAATTTTATTTTTGAAAAAGGGGCAGACATTGTAGGATTTTTTTCTTGTTCTGCTACCTTTCATTTTATTTAATTTGAATTGTACTTTACTTTATTTATATTTTTTTCTTTTTTCTTTTTTGTAAACAAAATGAATAAACTGAACTAAACTATTTAAAAGCTATAACTCTGGCAATTTTACAGATACTGAGAACAAATTAGATGTGATAGCAGCTATGTCTACCTCAACACACACTCTGAGTGCTAACTGAGTTCACAGTATTTTTCACAAGATCTTGCAATATCACATGAAATTATGTATAACAATATTTTCAGGATTTGACTAAAACAGCTACAACTCTGTCATTTCTCAACATACAATGATCTTAGTCTAAAACTCTGGCATAAAAGGCAGGCACCTAAGAATACTAGACTTTCACTTAATGCCTAAAAGGAACTTTCTTGGTACCCCACAAGTCTGTTGCTTTTACTGAGAATTATTTAATAAAGCTAAGATCACATGAACAAAATCTGTATTTTTGTGGCACATTGCTTGAATATTCACTTGTGAATTCCAGACAATATGTTTAATACTGTTTGCTTGCAAGCAGAACGACAAGATGTGGGTGGCTGTTGGCTGTCATCAAGAGTGTTTGTGTGCACCACCGTCACATGATTATCTCATTAATGAGTGACTGTAAATATATGCAGTACATACAGATATACAGCTGGGAAACAGTTGTTTTACAACCCTCAGAACAGTTGGACAGAAATCAACCCTGCACTTTTTACATTTTTTTTTTAAATTTTTTATTTTTTGGTGTTGTCAATTAACACGACTGTTCCTGACAAATTCTAAAAATCTTTAAAAATTTGTTTTACTTTGTCAGATTCATTTCAAATGCTCCCATTAAATTCCAATCATTTTAATACCCTTTAGTGTTCTTTTAGGGAAGAATCAACCCATTAAAACCCATTTTAGATATCTTTTTTGATTCCATATTTAATTTATAAATAATGAATAATGAACGTGCAGTTACGTTTATTTTTGTTTGTTTTTTACCTTGATTCCTCAACTTGCATTATAAAAAAATAAATACACAAACAAATAAAAATTGCATATAAATGAATAAATAAAAAGTTCTGTGTCTGACAGCAGTTGGACTTGCTTGACAAGCTTGAAAGAAAACAGGACGTCATCAGTGGTCACAGGATGGACATCCTTTGCAAAACTGGAATTTTTCTGCACCAGTGTATACATAATGAGCATTCATGATTTATTAATTTAAAATGATTAATTTTCAAATATAATACTCTCCAGATCTCAGATAAGCCATTACAGTTAAATAAATCTATTATGTTTGAAGGCTTAACTTTAATCAATCAAACCAATTTGCTCAGGAATAAATGAAATACTTTAGTAAACCAAACATTTTACAACTAGGTATTACACCATCGTTGCCGCTTTGCTTGAATGCCCGGTTTGGATCCACAATGAATTATGGGATATGGTGAGCCGTGAAGGATACACTAGACCCATCCTTCAAATCTGGGGAAAAGAAGGACGCATTTGAAGGCCGTATTTGAAAGAGACTTCAAATTTGGACAGGCCTTGTTGCTACGCTATGACATAATCGGCCGACAAATCCTTCCTTCGAAGGATGCAGACCCTGATTTCAAACCCAGCTTTAATATTTATTCTACACATTTTTACAGCATTGGAAAATGTTAGGAATGTTTGTCCTCCTACAGAAACCATATTAAAACAAAAATATATTTCCCACCCCCATCTTTTTCCATTTTCAAACATTTTTGAAAAAGCTCCAGGGAGCCACTAGGGCAGCACTAAAGAGCCGCATGCGGCTCTTAAGACGTGTGTTGCCGACCCCTGGTTTAAGGAAAGAAAGACCTTTTAATGGTTCTCAGTTTTCAGTNCCCTAAAACCCCCACCCATCCACCTCTCTCTCTCTCTCTCACACACACACAAGCTCTTTTTATCACATCACGCTGGGCTTGAGTCTTAATGTCAGTTTTAATACAAAAAAGAAAAAGTCATATTGTTCAATTATGAATCTCACACATGTATAATTGATGCCTCCCTTTTTTGTGTTGTCTGTCTGGGCAGTCTTTAGCGGAGGGGTGGAACAGTGGGAAGGTGGGGGACGTGGTCCTGTGGGGTGAGTGAAGTGGGTCTCTTCTCCTTGTTGATGAAATAATGCTTGGCACAGTCCCATATGTCAACACCTATTGGTGGCAGGCCCTGGTGAGATCCTCTAACCGTGGACTGCAGGGGACTCCTCCCTCTGTGGAGCCCCTGCATCAACATTTAGAGCTCAAGGGCACCAGACATGTTTCAGTCAAGTAGAGTGTGTGTATGCGGGTGTGCTGAATGGATATGTACGAGGGGGTGGGCAACCCCATGAATATAGATGTTTACTTGGTGTGCAGGAGAGACATTAGTACAGTAAATACAGATAGAAACCATGTTAGTTTATCCTGCTACGATTTGGAGATTTGTTTGGAAGCACTTGCATGTAAATACATTTGTTTTACACAGCAAGAAATTGATGAAAAATGGAGATAAAATAATTTTAACGGTCCCTTATTCAAAGAAATCGCTCTTCTCAAAAAAAGAAACCCATCATTCTTTTATATTTCCAGCACTACCCATAGTATATTTCCAGCATGACCCTCCACTCTGACTGTGACAGTCAGGGATTGCTTCCAAATAACCTTAGCAATTTATTAAATGTCTGATCAATACTCGTCCCACTAACACGCAACATAAATAGACCTGTGCATTAGCTCTTCGATGTGTCTGGGGCTTTTAGCTCAGCCTCTGTTTACTACAACCAAACAACATTAATCAACCTTAGTTAAATGTGTGCAAGCTGTTATTATTATTACTTCAAAACAATAGTCTTTTTAAAATCTACTTCAGAATAGTTGCTCTGTTTTGATCTTTTGCTACTTTTAGTTTTGAGCTACAGTTATAGTTTCCCTCCTTTTAGCTTTCAGCACCTTTTTGTGCTAATTTTAGCTTTTAGCTACTGTTCTGTTCATTTTGACTTTAAAAATTCAATTTCAGCTTTAACAAACTTCAGCAAAATTGTTTAGCACTCAGGATTCTCACCATGCAATTTTGCAGAAAAGCCCAGCTCAGCTGTTGTCACAACAGTCTTCTTTCTTTTTCCTATGGCATGGTTGTATAACCTGCAGCTCTGGAGCCACACGTTGCCCTTCTGAAGTGCTTCTTCAAACTTTGATTAAACATAACATGAACCTGAGCCATTTTTTAAATATATTGATGACAAGAAAAGGATAGCTGTATAATGTATAATGTTCTGCAGTAAAATGACACTAATAGTACAAGTGTGTGTGGGAACTAATTTTTTTAACAGAAATTAGTAGACATTTATATGATACTGTAAATGCTCTGTCTGCACAGGTTCACAACATATCAGTACCAGAATCAGCAAAATGCATGTACAGATTAAATTTTCACTAAAGTATGGTTAGAAGACAGTGATCAGTTTTCTCATCAGCGCACTCCCTATTTTGTTTAAGCAGCTTTCTGACAAAGGGTGTGATTATTTATTAGCTCCTCCTGAATATTAACAGTTTTCAACAAACTTCAGATAAATTGCTTTAAAAATAAAAGTGGTTTTGTGCATATTGGAAATGACTACATTTAAAAAGGCATCAAAATAATAAGTTGTTTTTATAACAACTTATTACAAGTAAAAAATAGAAATAAAGACTTGCTTCTTGTAAAAAACTGCTACCTTAAGCACCTCAAGGCCTTTTATTTGACAACATTTACGTTTTACATAAACAAAAATTGGTCTATTATTCTCTTCTATTTTTTAAGGCTTTGGGGTGCAACTTTTTTCTTTTATTTATCTCTGAGAGTGAGGTACCTTTTTGACTAATTTTTCATAAAAATTTAAAAAACTCAACATGGATGCGTAAGTCAGCGTAATTTACATAAATCAAATTTATACAAATAAAATGTTCCGATGCATCATAAAATGCAATGTATGTAAACAATATTTCTATATACATTAAATTAAAATTTGTTATTGTTTTATCTTAATTTTAACAGTCAGGTAGTTTTTGTGGATAAAAATAAATTTTATTTTGGGGTGAAATTTTATTTTGGAGTTGCAAAACAGTTGCAACCTTTACAACTGTCTTTCAATTATAAAGGTTACAGACTCTTGTCCTATGGTTTTATCACATTGAATTAGCTACTAGCTTTAACATGTTATCCCTCCTGAAGGCTGTTAGCGTATTTAAACTCTAGGCTCTGATTGGCTCTCAGAGTGGCCTTCACCAGGTCAGAGATATGTGTGTGCTGCAGCACTGAGCTGGGACATCAAGGCATCAGGGGTAAAATGTAGCACTGAGCTTCCCTGACAGCTCATGGGAGGCGATGCACATAATTAAAGCAGAACTCTAAAGAAATCGCCTAGGGAGGGAGTACAGGGGCTGGGGGAGGGGAAAGGCCAATTGATAGGGAGGGGTGGAGAAGAAGTGGAGGATGGAACGGCCTCATGCCACAACCTGCACCCCACCCCCTTCTCTTCTGTTGCCCTAGGGGCTTACACAATGAGCAGTAAAGAGAAATGCGGCACTGAGCAGAGATCTGCACACAGAAGAAGAGAGTCCCCTCAATCACCCCCCAAATCACCAGCGCCCAATTTGCTCTCATGAATAATGTTGAGCTCTGCGTTCAGAGCCACACAGCAGACATGTAGAACCAATAAGACCCTTCTCTGATGTCAACTCTCTGGAGGGCAGAGGAAGAGTCACTTTGGAGTGGATTTGCTGATGCATATAAATGCTCATTTGAACACAAACAGATTTTACACCCTCCTGTTACACTGAAGAATTTGATCAATCATATTACCAAACTGCAAATTTGGCAAACTGACTGAGATAGTTGGAGAAGGATGAAATAAAATACAATCTTTATGATTCAGAATAAACAGATAAACTCCTCTGAATGAGAAAATGCTGCTGATGATGCAAATACAGAGGAGCACATAAAAAATGAAACAAAATAAAATAAAGGCCTAATTCCTTGAAGTAATGCAATAATTGACAAAGATTTTACAACCATATTAGTCAAACCTCGAAAAAGTTATGCTCAATCTCATTCATTATAGCGAGACATCACACTGTATGTGTTATGAATGACTCTCAGCTACAACCACACCAAACTTTAGATCAGTATCTGTAAAACTGACTGAGGTATAGCCATTTTTGTGTTGGTTAATGTATATTATCTGTAATGACCATTTCAAATTGGTTGACTCAAAAAACTGTTATAAACAATGATGACGTATCTGAAAGTTTCATTAAAATCCATCCAGCGGTTCATAAAATACAGTTCCAAATAAGTTGAGACGCTGTGTAAAATGTAAATATAAACAGAACTCATTGATTTGTATATCTCATAAACCCATAATTGAATCATAGTGTAACATAAACACATAAAATACTAACTAAAAAATTGTACCATTGTCTGGAAAAAAGTATGGTCATTTTGAATTTGATGGCATGACAGTAATTATTAATAATAATAATTACAATTATTATTATTATCCCGGATACAAACAGCTGAAAATAGGTTTTTTGTAGGGTGGCCAGGCTCCATCATCTGGAGGTAGCTTGGAGTAGAGCCGCTGCTACTTTGTATCGAAAGGAGTTAGTTGAGGTGGTTCAGGAAGCTGATTTGGATGTCTCCCTTTGGAGGATTTTTCAGGCATGTGCCACTTGGAGGAGACCTCAAGGCAGACCTAGAACTCGCTGAAGGGATTATATATCCTCTCTGGCCTGGGAAAGCCTTGGCGTCCCCCAGAATCAGCTGGAAAGTGTCACTGGTGAAAGGGATGCCTGGGTTTCTCAGATAAGCGGTAGAAGACCACAGATAAGCGGTAGAAGATGGATGGATGGATGGATGGATGGATGGATGGATGGATGGATGGATGGATGGATGGATGGATGGATGGATGGATGGATGGATGGATGGATGGATATTGCTGTTGATGTTCTCTTCTTTTTTATTTTTCTCTATGGTTTTTGCAATCTAAAGGTAGTATCTCACTGAGTGTGAACTGATTGGCAAATGACATTCATGTGGGAGTGTCCAGAATATCTTGCGACTTTTGCAAAATTATCAGTTTCCTTGAGTGAGTTGCAAGAGGCATTGTGGACATCTCCTACCTGTCTCAGGAGCACCAGAACTGGATTTTGACACCTGCTTTCCTCTGAAAGACAACATCTGAGGCTGAACCTGTACTCCAGCAAATCAAATCATAAATGTGTAGGCAGCTGCCAGGGTGGGGAAAAAAAGCAGGCCAAAGTGGGCAACAAAGTAGTGTGCAAGAATGCAGTTTTGCAGAATAGGCTGTGATTTTCAAAAACTGGTCACTCAAACATTGCCACACAGCTAGGTCACTAGGTTGCAAATACTCAGATTTCAGTGAAACTGCAGCTGAGAATTTATGGGGATTTTTCAGGATTTTGAGGTTTGTTTATTTTTTTCACTGACTCGCAGCTCAGTGACATATTTTAACTACTTCTGTATACTTTGTGCTATTTTAACCATTCATATACAGGATCAAAGCATTCAGCTCATTCAGGAGATGAGTGCTATGACTTTTGGCTATTTACTTTTTTAAATATTTCACATACTTTACAAATATTTTCCCCATAAAAATGAATTCAGTTCTTTTCATTTCTTTCAGAAACTTTGTTCTCTTTGAAATCTGCTTCAGCATACTGGCTCTATTTTAGCCATTTTATGCTGCTTTTAGCTTTCAGCTACTACTCTACTACTTTTAGCTTTTAGCCAGCCTTTGGCTTTTTTTTTTCTTCTAGGCACTCAGCATTAACACTGCGTTTTCACAGAAAATTTCTCCAGTTGTTATTATAAACATTAATATTATATAACTTTTTTCTAGCTTACTTTAAATAACTAAGCATAGATGGAATATTGTCCTTGAATTCTAAAGGGAAACCACAAAAAGCACAAACACATATGAACTTTTTCTTTTAAGTAGAGTGCAGCAGAAAGAAGTCAAGACAAACAAAACTCCTAAGAGCCTTGCGCAATCAAAAGCAAAATGCACTGCACCGTTACAGTTATCTGTAGTGAAGCAAAGTGAAACTAGTGAAAACGTAAATAATCAGAATTACCATATCTCATGTATCTCATATGACATCCATGCCTCTAATTCGTTTCTTATACACCCACTCTGCCCTAACAAATTTCATGTCAAATAAGGAAACTTATAAAATTCAAAAAATAAATTAAAAAGCCTGGCTATTACTTTTGATAGGAACCAATAGAGCATTTGTATCTGCTGATGGATGGGGTCAAAACAAAGTATTGCGATGTGCTGTTAAAAAAGTGGTACAGTGGTCAGCACTGGAGGGGGTAAATATGATTCATTTATGGTCTTGGGCTAATCTAAGTCACTCACCAAAGTAATCTGGTTCACTTAAGTCAGTTGAGTCAGTCACGCCAATTTATATTATTCGTATTTATATATTTATATTCACCATTATCATAGCATGTGCATAAATCATCCAGATAATGTCAAATTGTTTATTTCAATATTTAACTCAATTATTAGATTCACCGACCAAAGTAAAGTCAATGAACAGACTCATTTGAGTCTACACTGTTTCTCGGGATTCAGCTGTTTTTCAAGTGCATCTTTTACATGAATCAGTGACCTGACTTATCCGAGTCTGTTGTTTTTCCAAATCAGTCTTTAACTCGAATCAGTAACTCTAGCAGTCTACCAGAGGACACATAGGATCCAGGATAATTGAGAGCTTGGAATCATGAGTCCCGATTTAATACAAGGATTCGGATCATTAACCCAGGTGATTCAGTAACTGACCAGCTCTAGTCAGCATTGCCTCTCCTAAGCAAAAACTGGAAACAGAGTTTCAAAGTCATCAATACCATAACTAAAAGCTAAAATTAGCAAAACTGTTGCTAAAAGCTAAAAGTATTGAAACAGTAGCTAAAAGCTAAAATCAGCAAAACTGTAAACAAAAGGTTAAATTAGCTCAACCATAGCTAAAAGCTTAAATTTGCAAAACTGTAGCTAAAATATGAAATTAGCTAAACTTGTAGCCAGTAGCTAAATGTAGCAAAACAGTAGCTGAAATCGTAAAAATAGCAAAATAGTAGCTAAAAACTAAATTTATCATAAGAATTTTCTGAAAACAGTCTTTGAAGGAATTGAAAATATATTAATGCATTATGTGATTTAATTTTTTTGTGAATAAAGGTGAATAATTCAAAAAGCTAAGTTACAAATACTAAAAGTAATAGCACGCTATTCCCAATCAAGCTGGATGTTTAGATATGTGAATGGTTAAAGAATATGGAAGTAGTCTGAGTCCAAAAAACTATAAACAGAAAAAAATAGTTTGAATGCTGAGTCTGGATTCACATTATGTGACTGACTACAACATATATATATATATATATATATATATATATATATATATATATATATATATGTGTGTGTGTGTGTGTGTGTGTGTGTGTATTTTTTTTTTTACAAAATTAAACAATTTAAAAAACATCCTCCAAGAGTAGTGATAATGGCCATAATTTTTGCCAGGGGTTGTATATGATTTTTTTGCCCAACTTTTCTGGTGGGTAAAAACTGTATATATTGACATAAATTTGTTTTTAATGCTTAATACACAGAGTATGTATATCGTATACACAATACTTACCATATATTACAACCTATAATATAAAAGGCATTCAGAACCCAAGTCGAAAATAGGCAGTACCCATTATTTTATATATGACAAATTTAGAGAATATATCATATTTTAAAAAAAAAACAAAATCCATATATCTTGTAAAAACAAATGTGACATTTACTTATATAATCCTTCACCAGAGTAAAATGAAAACATGGTTTCATTGCAATACACAAAGAATGACAATTTGCTTGCTCTACAGCACCTTTAGAAAGACGTACTTCCTGTGCATACATAATCTTGAGGGAAAATAAATGCTTTTTGAAGGAAAGAAACAAAGAGGTGAAATAAGCAGGGAGTTGACAGTGGAGGGCAAATCAAAGTCCTGAGGTTAAAGGCGAGTTGTGGATCAGATGACCAGACAATGCTGCTTTTCCATTTTCACTGCAGCCTTCGTGCCCCTCCCATCCACAGCCCACCATTTCCCTCAGAGGCAACTGTATTTTATTTTCACTTGCCCCACTGCAGTCTTTCCCTTTTGGCACCATGTAATCTTTTAGTGTGCCATGTTTATAATGTGTAAATGTGTGATTGTGAAGCATTATTCTGTCTTAGTACATGTAGTATTACTACAATTTAATTTATATTTTAGCACAAAATCAGGAACTAAAACCTATATGTACTTTAGTATATATAAATATGCTGTATATAAACCTTATAATGTGGTAATGTGGTTTAGCATCTAAATATTGAGTGTTGTACAAGGCTGTCTGCAACAGCACTATAAATCACCTTAATGGATCTATTCAGTTCAGAGCAACAGAGACAGAGAGTACTGAGAAAATGGCAGCTGTCTGCATTAAAGACACACTCAATCTGCACAAAGATGAAAAGAACCTTTATTTACCATTATGTTTTCCTCATAACTAAGACTCAGTACATTAAACCAGTGTTTTATTCACGTCCATAACTACCTCCTATCGCAGCCTTGCACATATCCAATTTTGTCTTTACCTGTACATCTGTTAGCTTGGTGACAGAGAGCCTTTCAAACACTGCCAGGCAGCAAAATACACACAAATATATTCAGACCGTTTAGCGCCTGGGATTAATCAAATTATAATTTAATCATCTGATCAAACAGCAATTAGCATATTCACTTCTGGGGAAGGCCTGATAGAGTGGAGACTGGAGCGGAATGAAGCCAGGGCTAATAACGCTTTAATGAAACATTCGCCAGAATGTTTGAAAATGTTACACATTCTGAGCTACAGGAACAGGGCTGGATTTTAAATGTTAATCAGCATGGTTTGGTTCTGCCTAATGATTACATTCTGAAGTAAGTCAGTAGGGAAGGAAGAGTTAGGGAGCCCACAAGCATTCATCATTCCATTTCTATTACCATAGCTGGACAAAAATAAAATGTATTGTTTGATTTCACAAAAAGACTTATTTTCATAACTGACAGCATATATAATCTTATATTAATTAGCTATGGGGGGAAAGGGCACCTCCTCAAACCCCAAACTTCCTATTAAACTTTCCCCTAAAATAACTGACAGAGTATGTATTTAAATGTAGGTTACTGGATAAAATAATAAACACAAAAAAATAAAATCAGCAACAGAGTGCATTTCCACAATATTACCCTATCAAATCAATTTTCTTCCTCAAATTAATTTTGATTTTTCTAAATTCCATGTTTTAGAATGTAACATTGTTTTCTTATTACATGGTGGACCCTATACATTTCAATAATTTAAATAGAAAAATATCCCAATTTTTATGAATACTGTTTAACAAAAATAGAGCAAAGCATATTTCAGTCAAACCTAACCATCAATGCTTTATTAAGGTGCCAAAAAATTGATTGTTAGTCATTTATTATTATTATTATTATTATTATTATTATTATTATTATTATTATTATTATTATTATTATTATTATTATTTGTTTTGTAAAACAAAATTTAAAGAACTTAAGTAGTGGGAGAACTCTTGATGTGGTAGCTAAGCAAAGTGTGGCAAAATATTTTTATAATCAATGTTTTTTTTTGGTTGATTACAGTTTTGAAATTGTTTGTAGCAAAAACTGACAATCAAAATTCCCTTAATTGCACAGCCCTATGATAAAACAATTATGAACAACACTGAGTGTAAACAATGAGTATCAGTATGTGCGTGTGTGTATATATATATATATATATATATATATATATATATATATATATATATATACAAATTTACAGTCAGAAAAATAATAGAAGAAATGCATACCAATAACTTCATCCTTCATTAGTTTATCAACTTATCTGGCTGCTTTCTCAAGTAACTAAAGAAACCCATGTGTTCTGGTAAATGCAAACAGGAAACCATCTTCAAGCTATTAAAAATCTAATTTAAGAAACCCATGTGTAATTTGGGGGCAGAATGCATAAAGCAAAAATATAATGGGATAGATTATTTAAAATGACCATTATTAGCCTTCGACACTGCTGAAACAGTGCAGTTGAGGAAATACAAACCTTTAAATGGTCTATTGAGTATTGTATTAAAATGTTACTGACTAACTATAGATTTCTGAGCCCTTTAAAAGCCACCTTTGCATGTTTACCATCAAGAAATAGCTGCATTGCAACTGAACACATGAATTTTAGTATACCTAAAAATACAAGAGATACAGAATAAGTAAACAAAAAATAAACAAGAATGTATGTTATTGTGTGAATGCTGATTCACTTTTTTGCAATTTGCCTCTTTTTTACATACTTTGTGGTATTTTAACCGTTCATATGTAAAAATGTTTAGTCCATTCAGTCGATAGGTGTGATGACTTTTTGTGTTTTGTAACTTTTATGTTTCAAAATATTTTACTTTATTTAAAAATATGCTACTTTTATTTTTAAAGCAAGACTTTTACTACTTCTAGCTACCGTTCTGCTACTTTTTGCATTTAGCTAGACTTTAGCTCCTTTTAACTTTTAGCTAACCTTTTGCTACTTTTAAGTAGAAATATGCAACTTTTGGCATTTAGCTAGCATTTTGCTGTTTCAGCTTTATTTAGAATTTTGCTACTCTAGTTTTTAGCAAGTGCTTTGCTTTTTTAGTGTAGAGCTAATGCTCTGCTTTCTTTACAGAGAGTATGCACTTAATATGTCCTTACAATCCTGTTATGTCTGGCCATGTTTAATGTCTTGCGAACTGTGGTTGTTTGATTTTGCATGGAGCATTACCGCAATCTGTTGGACTTTTAGGGAACTGCTTTACTTTATGTTATTTAGCCAGTACGTTTGTTCTGCTAGTAGTAGAGCAGATGAACAGACGCGCCTATTATAAACGCTGCATTCCAAGTCGAGCTCTTCGAAGCAACGCCTGTAAGTAGCAGCTTATCCTTCAAAACGAATGTTTATGTTAACATATATGATTAGAATTGACTTGTCTACTGAATTTATATTTTCTCTAATTAGTTCTGGAAATATCTGCAGGTGATTTGATTGTTTGCTAAGCTAACTAGCAGGCCGCTAAGCTTTTCTTACACTGTTATGTAGCATTGCAGCTCAGTATTAAAACTGTTTATCTTTCTGTGGTGGAATTGTTGTTGTATTTATAATGTATGTAACTGAATGTAAAGCACTTCTGTTAGCTGCTCTGAGCTCATCCTGAGTTGTTTGTGTTTTGGCAGCTTCACTACATTTTACATGGAAATAAAGGAAGAAGCACTTAATCCTGACTTGTGTCAAAGGAGTTTGGCTGATGGTTAGTTTTGGTACAAGACACCATAGCGAGACCATTACAGTGAAAAGGCGGAGAGACAGTCAAAACTTAGTTTGGAATCATCATGGAAGATCATGACAATGCATCTCAAGTCAGCACAGGAAGCATACGCTCGTCTAAATCCCAGATCAGCAGGGCTTCGTTAGCCCGTGCCAAAGCGGAAGCAGCATGAGCACACGCATCTTATGCTGAGCGAGAAGTACAACTCAAGCTAAACAAAGTCAAATTGGAAGCAGAGCTTGAGCAAGAGGCAGCAGCTGTCGACGCAGAGGCAGACATATTGGAGGCAGCTGAGAGTAATAGTAGCCACATTTCTGTCATGCAAAGAAGTAATCCACCAATACGTGCTGAATCAGCAGAACACACACTGGAATATATTGAAGGACAAGCAAAGCATCAAGCTGACTTACAAAGTAAAGATGCCCTAAGCAACATACCAAATCTAAAGGATAGTTTTCCAAGAGAGAAAGTATTGAACGCCAACATCACATACGAGCCAGCCGGAGGAAGACACAATTTAGAGATGTTTCAGAATGTTTACAGTGAAACACCTTCAAAGGGTTATGTGCAGCTACCCACACCCAGTCATTACCCTCCAGCCATAGGAGATGATTGTGATAGAGCACCATTGAGACGTCCAAGCTTCCCCAATCCAACAGCTCAGGCCTATACATCACCAAATGTTACCAGCTTACATCCCCAAAGTCACAGAGACTTGATGTTTGACATTACCAAGTATTTAGCACAACAGGCTTGAGACAGGTTGTATGAGTGCTATGCTGCACCAGAAGTGATCAAAAGTTCATTATTTAAAAAACTTGATGCATTTTCTAGAGTCGCCAGCAGGGACTACAACAAGCTAAGAGAGCTGGGAGATCTTTTATTGGAACTCCAAGCAGCAAAAGAAGATGGATATCTTCCCGGATTAGATTTCTTGAATACAGCTCAAGGAAATAGTCCAGTCTTAGAAAAGCTTCCCCACAGAGGGTTCAACATTTAAGAGAGAGCATTATGGTTGTTTCCCTCCATTCTACTATTTTTCTTCATTTGTGTGTAATGAAGCCCGTACTAGAAATGATCTGAGTTTTGCTGTTCTTAACAGCTCACACCCTACAGTAAATGCTAAGTCATTTGCGCAACATCTGCAAAATTTCCCATAACAGTGCAAAAAACAGACTTAGAAGAGGGAAATGGCTCTGCTGTTCCTGCCATACCAAGGCAAACTGACAACCCAAGCAGGCACTGTCTAATTCACAAAAAAAAACACCCTCTGAAGAAGTGCAAAGTTTTCCAAGCTAAAACATTGGAAGAAAGGAAAGTGTTTTTAAAAGACTGTGGGATTTGTTACAAATGCTATTCATCCTGTTCCCATATTGCAAGAGACTGCAAAGTCTTTACCAAATACGGCAAATGCAACAGTGAACACCACATCTCAGCAATGCATCCTGGTCCACTTTCAGATGAGTTAAAGGGTGTATTCACACCAGGAAAGTCCTTTGGTCCGGACCAAAAGTGAACTTTATTTTTTTCGTTTGGTGCGGTTTGCATTCACATTGAGCTTTTTTGTAAGCGGACTATAATTTATAAACAAAGCCACGTGGGTGACGGTCATTGCTCCCATTGGACAGAAAGACGGGGGCAGCGGTTGGAGCACAGACCTGGAAATAAAGATGGAAGTCCTGCGGACTTTATTTGTTATGTGCACATTTGTTCTGTTGGTACAATTACAGTACCATTTTGGCCCGTGAAGTCCAAAGGTGCATGCTTTATGTATGCCCCTTTTACACGGACCCTAACGGTGCCGGCTCCACTCTACTCAGCTCGCTTTGCGAGCGTTTACATCTGCATTTTTTCGCACTCGGTCCCTGCTTCTTTGGTATCTGCTTCGGAGTCGGGCCAGCCCTGCTTCGTGGGTGGCGCAAGCTTAGCTCCTGTTCACTCATTTAATCGACGCAGAGTTCGTTTCTAGCGTGACCAGATGCAAGCATAAAGAGCGAAGGTAGAACTATAAACAACAGCGTTAGCTTACCCTGCAACGTTTATGCCATCTGTCCCCCAGCTGAAGGCGCTTTAAAGCCTGAAATCTCCGGCGGATAACAGCTGTCCTACTCCCCGCAACAATCGCAGCATCCAGAGCATTTCTTCCACTGTGCCTCTCTTCCTGAAGTCTCAAGAGGATCCACATAAGTTTAACAAAACAGCAACAACACAGGGCCAACGTTGTCCATAGCGCTTTCGTTGTTTACACAACTTGCGCTAAGTTTCGGTAGCGCATCCCTCCCCGCGCCGCGGCCCCGCCCCCCGCAACACGAGGAGGTGTTCCTCTGCTACCGACCAAGCTGGCTGGTGTGAACGCGATGCATTCTTTATAGAGCCGAGCAGAGTAGAGTGGAGTAGAGCCGGACTTCTGAATTAGGGGCCGTGTGAAAGAGGCAGTAGTTAGTTTGGTTCAAGTCCAGTCTGTATTCACACCAGAAGCGAACCGCACCAGAGTTCGTTTGGAAGCGGACCGAGACCACCTCAAAAAGCGGGTCTCGGTCCGGTTGTTTGATCCGCACTGGAGTTCGCATGACTGTATTCACACTTGCACAAAAAGTCCGGACCAACGCTGGAAACGAACTCTGCGTCGATTAAAGCGGACCAAATGTGTCAGGTCTGAATAAGACCAAAGACTACTTTAGCATCAGAAGTCAGCGAGGTCGAAGAAGATCATTCTAGCAACATTGCTGTTAGCAGTCACTGCACAGAGGTTAGTGGCCAAAGCCAAGCACCCAAGTCCTGTGCCAAAATATGCCTCACCAGGGTGTTTCTTTAGGACCAAAGAGACAAAGCCATCACAGTATATGCAGTAATTGATGACCAGAGCAACTGCTCACTTGCCAGGTCAGAACTGTTCAAGATATTCAACATCTAGAGTCAGGTTTTTCCCTACTCATTGAAGACATGTTCAGGGCTCACAGACATGTTAGGGAGGAAGGCCACAGGACTGTGTATCGAATCAGTAAATGGGGGAGAATGCATTGCTCTACCACCATTGATTGAATGTAACCAAATACCCAACAACAGGTATGAAATACCTACACCAGCTGCCACTCTTTATCACCCACATCTTCAGTCCATTGCTTTGCAAGTTCCTGAAACTGATCCCAGAGCAGAGATACTGCTCCTGCTTGGGTGGGATGTTATCCAAGTGCACAAAGTCAAACAGCAAATAAGTGGCCCGGTGAATGCTCCATTTGCTCAGAAGCTTAACCTTGGCTGGGTAATAGTGGGGGAGCTGTGTCTTCAAGGTGCCCACAGGCCAAGTGTATCATCCTACAAAACCATTGTTTTGCCTGGTGGTCAACCATCTTACATGACATCATGTGATGCATACATACATCTTCAAGGGAGAGCAAGCTACGGCGGGGAGAGCCCCTGGAGCACCACTGCACCATCAAAGCAGCCAAGAGAGCAAAACATAGGAAAGACTGTGCTTACTGAAACAGGTAAGGACGATAAGTTAGCACCATCCAATGAAAACACTGTCTTTTTAAAGACAATGAAGACTTGAATGTACAGGGATAAAGAAAATACCTGGGTCGCTCTTCTGCCATTCAAGGCACCTAAGTCGAGGGTTCCAAACAACCATGAGCAGGCAGCAAAGCGCCTCACCTCCTTGTGCCGCACGTGCAACCGAAAAGGGGAGATGAAAGAACATTTCGAGAGCTTCATGAAGAAGATATCTGAAAACAATCATGTTGAGATAGCACCACCCCTCGCAGAGAATAAAGAGTGCTGGTATCTACCATTCTTCAGTGTTTACCATCCTCAAAAGTCGGGGCAAATCAGGGTCATTTTTGATTCCAGCACTCAGCACCAGGGAATTTCGCTGAACAGTGTGCTGCTTAAAGGGCCAGATCTTAATAACAGCTTACTTGGGGTCCTGCTTAGATTCAGGAAGGAGAGAGTAGCTGTCACAGCTGACATCCGTCAGATGTTTCATTGCTTTCGTGTAAGGGAGGATCACAGAAACTTTTTGAGGTTTATGTGGTACAGCAGTGGTCTCCAATCCTGGTCCTCGAGGGCCACTGTCCTGCAGGTTTTACTTATTTCTTTGCTCCAACACACTTGATTTGAATCAATGGGTGATTAACAGGCTTCTGCAGAACATGAAGAGGTAATTTAACCACTGAATCAGGTGTGTTGGAGCAGGGAAACAAGTAACATATGCAGGATAGTGTCCCTCGAGGACCAGGATTGAAGACCCCTGTGGTACAGAGACAATGACATGAATAAAGACATCGATTACAGGATGAAAGTCCATGTGTTTGGCAACAAACTGTCCCCAGCTGTAGCCATATAAGGTGAAAGAGATCAGTCAGAGGAAGCTGGCTCCTTGGTTTAATTCAGAATTATGCACTTTAAAACAGGCATCTAGAAAATTGGAAAGTAAATGCCACTCCACTAATTTAGAAAAATATTATTTTTATCCTGGAGAGATAGCCTGCTAACATCCAAGAAAGCCCCCCTTAAAGCTATAACTGCATATTGCTCATCTTTAATAGAAGAGCACAAGAACAACTTCAGGTTTATGTTTAGTACTGTAGATAGACTAATGAAAGGTCCCATCTCTGGAGGACAAATTCACCTAATTTCTTCAATGTGCTTCTGTTTTTACTCGCTTTACTCTCCATGTTTGTATTTGTATTTATTTCTAACATTTCCATGTATTTTTGTTTGTCTTTCTTCCTATAGAACCAGGCATTCTGTGTTTGTCTGTGTCTCTTTCCTGTCCTCTCAAACCTCAGCCAGTCCTGAGCTTGGTTCGGCTGGAAGTTTTTCCTTACCAGTGTGCTGCTCAGGATGGGAGACTGCAACAAAGTGAAGATTCAATGTTATAAGCTGGCTTCATCAGATAGAGAACTTTTATTAAATGGTGTTTTATAATGTATGTGAATGTTTTTGTATAGTGCCCTGAGACAATTTTTGTTGTGAGTTGGCACTATATAAATAAACAGATACAAATGAACTATAAATCTTTCAAATGTATAAGATGTGTTATTGTTCAGAGTATGTGATGAGGATGACCTCAGCTACTACCACAGCAACCTTTAGCTCAATATGACTGAATTATAACCATGTTTGTGTTTTCTAAGTTGTGTTGGCTGGGATGACCATCTTGAATGGGGTTCAACCCAAAGGTGAATCAGCTGTCAATGTACATCCAATGGTTAATTTCTGAAAGTTTCATACAGCCACTGGTTCAAGAGATATTTTGCAAAAGCAACAGAAAATGACCACACACACACACAAAAGGCATGGGCAAAAATATTGTCCATTCATCTTGATAATAAAAAGACAATAATAAGGATCACTAAGGCCCTCACTTACCGGGCTTATTTTAGGCCTTAAAGTATCTGCTGGATCACAGAGTTAACCTACTGCCCCATTTTCTTTCATCTGACTCAAAATAACACATTTAATTGTTGTTTGATTACATTACCATTTTGGCTCAGACACAACTTGCTTTCACTCACCAGTATAACACACTCTTACAGACTTATAGTATGACATTTTGAGAAAAGACAGAGTTTAACAAATATCCAAATAAGTTTTTTCATCACAGTAAAATTTTCAAAACTTTTGCCAAACACATTTTCCATGTTTGGATGTAAGTTCAGTCACAGCTCATCAGTAGGAAGCAGTAGTCTGTGCTTGTGGAGTGGCAGGTGTGCCAATTCTGAGGTAAAACATTCCCAGACTAACCATTTTAACTCCTGCATTCATTTAACTTGACTATATTTAATTAACCAGTTTCTGCTAACATTTAATAAACTATCGCACTCACTTCAAATTAGATATATCATTGAGTGCCATCAACACAAAAAGATGGCAAAGTTTCTCCACCTCCTAACATTATTCTAAATGGAAGCTGGCAGGTCTCAGTTTACAGGTGCTGCCAATGTATTTTTGGACTTCATCTCTTTGCACTAGGTATGTGGGGCTATAAGTCCCACCTACTCCCCCACTCACTATCATGGTAGTACATGACCTTTGCTGGTGTAGATTCTCAGTCATCCAGGCCATGGTAAATTCAAAAAAGTTAAAAAACAAAAACAACTGGACTTCTATTCTGTAGTTGAAGACGTTTCGCTTCTCATCCAAGGAGCTTTCTCAAATCAGAAGTAGAGAGTGTGGAGTTGAGCTTTTAAAGCTGAGATGTGATGTAAGCTGGATTGCTTGCAAATTGTTCTCACTCTCCTAACAATGGAGGCTCGTTAGGGTCCTTGTTTGTCTGACTCACTGATGGGCCACTCTTGTCACATG
>NC_051442.1:26700205-26728491 GCF_001649575.2 Kryptolebias marmoratus
CATAAATGGCTTCTTTTACCCCCCTCTCAAACCATCTGTCTTCTCGGTCCAAAATATGAACATTTTGATCCTGAAAGGAGTGTCCCTTATCCTTGAGGTGTAGGTGAACCGCTGAGTCCTGTCCAGAAGAGGTGGCTCTCCTGTGTTGAGCCATGTGTCTGTGGAGAGGTTGTTTGGTCTCCCCAATATAAAGGTCAGAACATTCTTCGCTGCACTGAACGGCATACACTTCCGCTCAGTTTGGGTTTGGGTGTTTTGTCCTTAGGATGGACCAGCCTCTGCCTGAGAGTCTTGTTGGGTTTGAAATGTACTGGGATGTTGTGTTTGGAGAAAATCCTTCTGAGTTTCTCAGTTACTCCAGCAACGTATTGAATGACAATGTTCTTTCCTCTGTTTCTCTCCTTGTTCTGTTCCGTGGTGAGTTTCGTGGGTTTCCTAGCTGACTTGACAAAATACCCACATGTTTGGAGAGCTTTTTTGAAGCGCTTCTGTTCCTTTTCCTTCCCTTCTGTCTTCGTGGGGACGTGTTCTACTTCTGAATTGAGAAAGCTCCTCGGATGAGAAGCGAAACGTCTTCAACTACAAAATAGAAGTCCTGTTGTTTTTGTTTTTTAACTTTTTTGAATTTACATGACCTTTCTTTTAGGCATGAAAAAACTAATTGAAAATGTATTAATTTCAGAGAAATGTATTAGAAAAATTAATATTTCAACATTTGGCAGCAAGGTAAGAACTACGTAAACCAACAACAATCAACAGCTAAAGAAATTATCTGAGGTGAATTTTTAGCTTTTACCAGGAACAATGTCCCGCTTGTTTATGTGGAGGACGTGAGACCTAAAAAATGTTTTGGAACCAGCCAGGGGATACTGTCTTATTTCAGTTTCAACGTCCAGGTTCATGCTGGATGTCTTTATGATCAAAGATGACACAGAAAAATAAATAAGTAAAGAAATCAGTTGCTAAATTAATTGATTGAAAGGCCTAGCATTCTTTGATGGAAAGCAAAGCATATAAAGCAAATAAAACCTCTGCCTTTCATGCCAACATTTTAAACTTAGATCATTTTATATTCAGAAATGACAGAGTTGTCATTTTGGTCAAACCTTGAAAGTCATGTATCTTGTGAAAACTTTGAGATGTCACGTTCAGTGGGTGTGTTGTGAATAACTCTCAGGTACTCCCACACCAAGTTTAGCTCAATATCTGTAAAAATGATTGAGGTAGTCATTTCTGTTTTCTCTAAGGTCAGCTGGCTGTGCCTGCCATCTTGAATTGGGATTACTCTAACGGTTAATTAGTTATAGAGGCCCATTTGGAATTTTCCTTATTTCCTTAAGGCTTTATCAAAATCAATTCAGTGTCTCATTATATAGTTTGTTAACAGAAAGATAAATTGAACTAAAAATGGTCAATGACAAAATTTAAACAGATTTGTGCAATCTGTTAGCGCTCATAATATTTAATGTGGACAACTCTCAGTTGCAACCACACCAAATCTTAGGTCTTTATCTGTAAAATGTAAGACATTTTGTGTTTTTTTAAAGTCAGTTTTCTGTGGTGGCCAACTTGAATCAAATTGACTCCAAAAGTTAATGTGTTGTAGAGGTACATTCAATTTGTTTCATTATCATCTGAGAGTTTCAATAAAGTATGTCCAGTGGTTCATGAGATATTATGTTAACAAACAAACATACATACACCACCTTTCAAGGACAGACAATAATAAATGTAAAACAGCAGAACAAATTTTATATTAACAGTATTTAGCCACACTGTACAGTAAAAAATGAAATACAGCAGCATTTATACCAGTTACTGCAGGTTGAGACACTTAGTATTTACAGTACTATAAACAAAGAACATGAAGGGTTGTTTGTTGTAGCCTGTTTCTGCGTGAAAAAAGAGGTTGATGTTACGCAAATCTTTGAGCTTTAGATAAGCTGACACTGTGTGTCCCTCTTCCCCCTCTGTTTCTCCCCCCATTTTCTGTCTCACTACACACTATCATCTCCTTAAGCATTCTGTTCTGGGTTAAATGAAACCTTTAACAGTTCAATGTGCATCCATTAACATATGCTTGAGTCTACTTGCAGCCAAGTAGAAGCACAAGCACACATTGTGGAGGCATGAAAAAAAGAATTAAAAAAATTCTTGACCTGATGGCATTGACAAATCCCAAAGAGATTAGTCCGCTCTGTCCATGAAAACAGTGAGTCACTAATCCTTTCTGATATTACATTTGCATACAGCTTATCTATCTATCTATCTATCTATCTATCTATCTATCTATCTATCTATCTATCTATCTATCTATCTATCTATCTATCTATCTATCTATCTATCTATCTGTCTGTCTGTCTGTCTGTCTGTCTGTCTGTCTGTCTGTCTGTCTGTCTGTCTATCTATCTATCTATCTATCTATCTATCTATCTATCTATCTATCTATCTATCTATCTATCCAAATAATGCAAGCAAATAAGTCTATTTTTTCTAAATTGAAAATCTAAATCTAAATCTAAATTTGGAAATAATAAATGCTAGATTCAGAAATTTGGGTGTCATGCTAAAAGTATAATCCTATTGTGTTCATTTTTTGCTCACTACTTTTGTGTTCCTGGTGAAAAATGGCCACCAAATATATCTGATTATAAATCCATGAAAATACATGTATAATCATCTATTGCTATGATAGATCTTTTTATCAATTTGTTTTCTTATTAACTGTACAAATTTAAATCTTCTGTTCTGTTTTTATAGCCTGTTGGCCTCACTGATCTTAGCTCATACACTTTGTATCTGAGTTTAAAAAAAGCAACGAAAAAAATAAAAGAAAAGAATTTTGAACTACAACAAATTTATAGATGAAAGGTGTGCTTTTTAGATGACAAATTTTTTAAAGAACATGTTTTGGAATCTTAATTTTTAATAGGGGTTCAGAAGAACATGTTTTTGTATGTTCTCAGTCAAAACTGACCAATGTGATTTTATTAGTGAAAAGAGGACAGTCTAAAAATTACATCTGAAAATTTAAATGCTCCAGTATACTTCATAAGAAGCCACAAAGTCGATTCGCAGTCACATGGTTGCAAGCCATTCGTTTTGGCACACACCTTTTATGGGTCAAGAGACACTTGGATGAGAACTCCTGGGATGCTCCTCTCTCCTCCAACAGCATTAAAATGGGTTTCTTTCCACCAGCTTCTTAACTCTCCTGTCCTTGTACTGATTTTTGCTTCCCTTACTCCAATCAGACATGTTTATTAAATACACTGGGACAGTACATGCCATTTGGCATTTGCAAATGTGATGGTACCCAATAATAAGCGTACAAAGGGAACGTGTCTTGACATTGCCCGGCCGAGGGGCACTTCCTCCTCGCCACCACAGCCATGAAGAGCCGCCTGTGTCTCTGTGTGGTCTCTTTAAGTTCACAGGTCTCTCTTGGTCTTGATCTTAATCAGTGTTATCTTCCACTGTTGACTCATTCTCCTCTATAGCATCTTTCATGTCAGGTTTTTGGCTTCTTGTCACCTGTGTGATGGGGCCCTCAGTGACAGTATACTGTTGGTCATTGTGCTACCACAGAATAAATTATGAGTAAGGCCTCAAAAAACCTTTATTATACCAGAGCTGAAAGAAAGTTCTATATATGATTGAACCACTATTATAACTGTTTGTAAGAATTCCACAGGTGTGGATTCTGGTAGGGGGAAAAAAAGGCTGTTAGAAATAAATTCCTGTGGATGTTGCCAAGGGCTCTTAAAAGGGGAGTGAGATGTGTGAATGAGTGTCCACTAAAAACAAATCCACCTGAAAGTGTTGGAAAGGAATTAGCATATGCCCATCTGCTGAAGTCAATTTTACACAGTAATTTTGAATGATCAATCATTTTTGACCAGCAAAATTTGAATGAAACACCTAAAACTGAATTTAAAATTATCAGAATTTTTTTGTCTGTTTAGATGACTTGTGTGAACAAAATAATGAAATCTCATGTGAAATCAGATCCAAAGAATTTTTTTTTTCAAACAGAAAACTTCTAAAATGGTTAAAGTTGGCCTGAACACAGGAGAGTTGAATTTTGACATGTTATTCAAAAAGACTAATCACTTTGCATTATTGAGCCATGCTCCCTGTGGCCTACATTGAGTTGACTGGTGTGCTGATATTAATGTGTGACTGAGGAGCCAAACTCAGTTGTTGTTTGCTGATGTGTGTTGCTGTGACTCTGTCAAACTGTCTTGACTCTTATCCAAAGTGACAGATATAAACCAAAAGAAGCGAGTCTGCATAGACCCAGTTTCCTACTGGCCCTAATGTGACCTCTGAGTGCCTCTGTTTTGACTGGTGATAATTGGTTAAAGCAAGAAAGTAGGATCAAGCACGGTATACAATAGGGACGTGAAGCTTAACCAATTTGTACCAATTCACGTACGTGATGCGATTAGAACAGTCAAGCAACCATGGACCAATGTAGTTTTGGGATTAAATCTAGATGCACCAGTTTGTTATGTATGACAAAATCCAATCCATTTATTTATCAGGGTTGTTTTTTACAGCATCTACTTTAAAATATAGTGGAAAAAATGTAGGCGTTTACATGTGTGTTTGAAGAATATATGTTCTTTAGACACTTTTTTTAAAACCTGTATCTTACTGGGCTATGACTGTTGGACACTAGATGGTGACTTAAAATTGCAAGACAATGGATACATTTTCCATTGCAGTCTCACTGAATTCTGAATGTTTATGATCTGCAAACTGTGTGGCTCCATTTCACCAGGCCCATTTTTGAAAATCACAGTCTCTTTTTGTGTGCTTTGGCTTGCAAACTGTATTCTAGACCTCTAAACTTAAAACTTACACTACGGACATCCTGTGAGGATGCTGTAACAGCTTCAACTTTTACCTTCTTGTATGGAGTCGTGTAATTTAATACATGTCTACCTTAGTTTACAACTCTTCTTCTTGTGCTGTTTAGCGGCATTATTTTCTCATTAGAAACATCTACTGTTTCAGAGGAGAACTGCAAAAGTACCAGTATAAACAGCAAGAAATACAGGTATCAATGTATCATTTAAAAACAGAACAGTTGAACAGTTGTTTTTTTATTAAATGGTAAATAGTCTCAAAAATCACTCCTTTGCTTTGTTATAATGTTCTGCATACACCATGAACATCAATACATCATTAAATCTCAATGTGTTGACTCAAAGTTCATATTGAATTGCATCATATTGTGATTAAGTGCTAAATTGTATCGGGATGTATCAGGTTTTGCTGCTGAATAAATCATATTGTTGGCAGTGTATCAAAATACATACCGTATTGGTCACAGACCAGAGATGCACGCCCTTAGTATACAACATTCTATCAAAAATGCAGTAAACGCAATACTTTTTGAGAAAACATGCTTTCTGAATTATTTTCTATTATTATCTATTCTATTATTTTCTGCTTTTTTATCATCTTCCACTGAAAGCAAAGTGTTGATTTTGTCTTTGCCTGTGACTGTGTGTGTGTGGATGGGCGTGTATGTGTATTTGTCGGACTTTTAATAAAATATCTCATGAACCACTGAATGGATTTTAATGAAACTCTCAGAAAGCTAATAAGTTGTAGATGTTAATAAGTTGTATATCTACATTAGAGTGTTAGAGTCAACCTGATTCAAGATGGCTGCTATAGCTAAGTGACCTCATCAAACACAAAAATAGCTATATCTAAGTAAGTAAGTAAGTAAGCTTTATTTATATAGCACATTTCACAGACAGCAACATCACAAAGTGCTGAAGAGAGAACAACATGACAAAAAGACAGTAAAACATACTTAAAAACATTAAACCAACACCTAACTAAAAACCTGTCTGAATAAAAATGTCTTAGGATGTTTCCTAAAAGAGACCTTGGAGCCTGAGCAACGCAGCAACGGCCTGGGAGCAACCACTTGAAACGCTCAGCCATATTTCTAGTCATATATCTCAGCCATATTTGCAGACAGTGAGCTAAAATTGGTGTGGTAGCATCTGAGAGTCATTCTCAACAGTGATTCACTGGGTGTGTTACACCAATTTTTGTTTTCTCAGATGAGTTAGCTGTGGTGGTCAACTTGAATTGACTCCAAAAGTTAATCAGATGTAGATTTACACAAAGGGGCTTGTTCACTAAAGCAAATGGAGCATGTGCTCTCCATTTTTCAAAGTGGCAGTGTAAACTTATGTTATTGCTTCTCCATTATTTGACTACAAAACATGTTATTATTGTTTGTGATTTTACTTTCTTAGTTATGAACTAAAAAAATATATATTCAGTGGTTACATTACCTCTTCATGTTCTTCATGTTCTGCAGAAGCCTGTTAATTACCCATTGATTCAAATCCGGTTCGTTGGAGCAGGGAAACAAGTAAAATATGCAGGATAGTGACAATCGAGGATCAGAGTTGCCTACCCCTGCCCTAAGGTCATGAGCTTTGGGTTCTGACTAAAAAAAACAAGATTGAGAATACAGAAGGCTGAAATTAGTTTTTTTCCAAGAATAGCTGAGCTCATCCTTAGAGAAAGGGTGAGAATCTTGGATATCTGGGGGGAGATCAAAGTAGAAATTCTGCTCCTACATATCAAGAGGAGCCAGCTGAGGTGGTTCGGGCATCTGGTTAGGGTGCCTACTGGACCCCTCCTTGTGGAGGTGTTTTGGGCATGTCTATCTAGGAGGAGGCCCTGGGGTCGACCCGGGACACACTGGAAAAAATATATCTCTCAACTGGCCTAGGAATGTATAAAGGTCCCCATGGAGGAGCTGGTGGAAATGGCTAGAGAGAGGACAGTCTGGACGACATTGCTGAGGCTACTGCCCCATCAACCCAGGCCTGGAAAACAACAATGACATTTGATTCCAGAGATTATTGTTTTATGTGAACTGGTGGTCATTTATTGTGATCTGTACCTATAGTAGGGATAAGAGAAATTACATTAAAACAAAGAAAATACTGGAATATTCAAGACTTCTGCAAGAAGCATGTCTGTATTAAATTGGATTGCCTTCATGTGGGAAATAGTCTACCCTCCAGTTGTCACTGTATAATTGCATGCATTTAAAAGGAAAAATAGTAAGAAACAGTCTTTTATGTTGATTATACTTGATAACATGATTAAGTTATTAAAATGTTCACATTTTAGTTTGTATCTCTGCTTCAGCTGCCTCTCTTGCCCTTCTATTAAACTGAAAGCTAAAAATACACACGTGTGTGCTTAGAGCCAACTGAGCAGCTTTACGATATATTTACAGAGCTTATTAGTGTCCAATAGAGCATATGTTAGTCGCCCCGCCCCATCATTCCCCCCACCTTTGTATCTTAGCAAAAACAAAATTATGCCACTTCCCCATCTTTTTCCCCTAATAACTGTAATATTTTGTTCCCATTACATTTAGGTTTTAGATGCTTTTGCAAGAGCACTTCAAAGGCTCGAGCATCGCTGAAGTGAACTCCACAGCAGACTTCACTCTCTGCAGCTGTGGATAGTTTGGATCTACTGGAGATGAGCTTGCAAATGTGTCCTCAAACTGGCAAAAAGCAGTTCAAAGCAAAATGGGAGTTTGTGTGAGGGGGAACACTCGCTAATGATCAGCACAGACCTAGAGCTGCAATGCAAATAGGTGGTAGAAGGCCACAGCAGCTGATCAACAGAAAACACAAAAATGGATCTAACTCAGCCAATTTTACAGATATTGAGCTAAAATTTAGGGTGACATTAGTTGAGACTGATCTCGAACACAAACTCTAAGCACTAACTAATTGTACAAGATATGTCATTAAAACCTTACAATTAACTACTACTGTCAACTTTGCCATAATACAGCAAATTTAAAAAATATTTAGCTAAAATGATATAGTGGTAGATGAGCTTTGTCCCCAACACATACTTAGAGTGCTACACATTGTGCAATATTTTTGCTTAAACCTTTGGCCTTAACTGTAGGTGTCAGAATAGGTTATCAAAACATCTCATGAAATTATACAGATTTTATTGAAACTTTCAGAAATAATGATTGGATGGACCAGTCTTACTCATTTTCAATGGCTATAACTAAAATTTGGTTTGGTAGTAGCAGAGATTCATCAACACATACTTTAATTGCTATCAAATCTCACATGAGATTGTGCATAATGTTATTTACAAGGTTTGACTAACACCTTTTCAGCTCCATGATTTCTCAGCATAAGATGATCTTAGTTTGAAACTCTGTCATGAAAGGCAGCTAACCATATCCTTTCCTTCAAGAAATGCTTAGCCCTTAATCTTGCAAATATGTATGTGTAAAGTCATCCAAGTAATAGTCAAACATATCTAAGTTGATTCAAGAAATTTAACAAGAAATTAAGAACTGGAATCCAATTTCCCTCATGTCATCATTAGAAAAGAGGGAAGGAAGCAACACTCTGGTCACCTGAACAGAGCTCAAAGCTCACACTGCAGTAACACTCATTACCTGGGTCTCCATAGAGACCTCCTCAGCAGCCTTCACTGGACCACAGCCTGAAAAGCTTTGCTTTCACAGAGCCGCATCTCTCTGACTACAAAAGGTGCAAAATGAACAGTTCAGACAGAAGCCCGTCACTAAGCATAATTCAACTCCATTCAAAAAAAAAGAAAAAAAAAGAAATGCTGCAGAAACAACACTACCTGAGATCAACAATCAGTAGCCTAAAATAAGGAAATCCAAAGAGGAGTTTATCATAATGCATCTGCATGATTCTAAATTCTGCCAAAAAATGTACAAAGAAATCTTTGAATCGACAGAATCCTCATCAAATGGACCAACAGCTAAAATCACCACAGCTGCTGCTGCCATTCAAAGTTTTTATGTCTATAGCAGCAGCCATTTTGCAACGCTGTTGCCTGGACCAAAGAGATTGAAAAAGCAAAGCAGTGGATTGTGCAAATAGAGGTTTCTGCACAGCATTGAGCAAAATCTGAAACAAGCATCAGTGTTCTCCTGGATTCAAGATGCTGTCTTAAGCTTCATATAATTCTACAAATAATCTCTGGATTCACCGACCTCTTAGCACGGCCACAAAATGGGTTTCCTGTCATCTTTGTTTGATGCATCGTCCTCTGATCTCAGTTCACATTGTGTCCACTTTCTGACCCCCGTCCTTCCAGAAATCTTTCAAAAGAGCTTTAAAATAACCCTTATTTTCTTTCTAGCAAATTCCTGCTCCAACATGCGCACGCACACACACACACACACACACTCTACCCCACAGTGCCTTGTCTTCTCCCTTTCTCAATTCTAGTATTCTATGATTCTATGTGTATGTGTATGTGTATATATATATATATATATATATATATATATATATATATATATATATATATATATATATATATGTGTGTGTGTGTATAACGTATAACACAGTCACCCTCAGTCAAATAAATACACAAAATCTTCTCATGAAGTCCATCTTCTGCGGACATCATTCTGCACGATGCAAAATGTAAACGTGGATTCATTTTGTGAGATGTGCATTTAGCCAAGGGTTAGAAGGGCTTGTCTCTTTTTTTTCCCAATCCAAAATGACTCCATGTCTGTGCTTCTAATATGGCGGGTGCAATGCCGGAAAAGAAAGAAAGCGCAGCCATCCTATTTAATCCTTTGACTTGAGGATACTTGCTAGATTTTACAGAAAGCATTTAAACAGGCATTGCATGTTATTGTATTAAATACTTTCACTATATAAAAAGGTTTTTGTTTATATTCAACCGTAAAGATTCTCATGTCACATTTTCATCAATATGCTAAATGGCTTCTGGCTTCTTTTTGAATTTAGGATTCAAAAAAAAATATCACATTTTTATTATCAAAATAATTGTTTTGCCTGAAAGGAATTCAAATGGTGGCTGGAAGTCGAAACATTTACTGATTACACCAGGTAAACATGGGAATCTGTTCAAGCAAAATCCTTTATCAAAACATATTTTTTTATGTGTATAAAATACTGTTTTAAAAAAACGGCGAGGATGCATTTTACACATTAAAAAAATGAAGAAAAAAAAATCCACAGACTGAGGCCCTGTGCAGTTGGAGCAGAAAGAATAAATGAAAGCAGCTGAGAATGAATCTAAATAACTGTGTGATGTTGGTCAGGTTTAAATTTTCCTAAAAATAAAATGAACATTGTAATAAAAAAGGACTACAAATAGAATTTTTTTTTTTTTTTTTACAGATTTTGGTCCTCATACAGCACTGGCTGCACCTATTGTTTTTCCTTCTCCATTTTTTTGGAACTCTCATTTCTGGGTTTAAAGGGTCATTTATTTTTTGTCTTTACAAGCATATATACATGTATACACAGGCGCGCGGGCACACACACACATATATATAAGAAAAAGAATATATATAAGATTTCAGCTCAAGGAGGTTTTTCCTGCGACCAGGAGGAGGGTCCTCCCACCAAAAAAGTGCCCACAGCCTGTAACAGGACATAGCAACAGCCTGTTCCTCCTTTCTATTATACAGGACAAGTAAATAAATAAATAAACAAATCCACTCTTTTCTGCAGAACTGTTCCCGGGGTGCTTCAGTTTTCTGTTGGTAGGCTCGGGTCCACGGGGGGATAATACAGCTAAACTTGAAGTTGGATGTGCGCAGATGCATCACTTACCATTCAAGATGCACTGGGAAAAGATAAGAGCCAATATCCACATGCCCCGCTCCGTTCAATATCCAATCTTATGCTTTTTCTTCTTCTTTCTCCCAGCACTCTTTCTTCTTGTTATTTCTCCCCTTTTTTATTTCTTCAACAAGTCAGTTGCGATGAAAAAAAAAACGGAGGCTGCAAATCTCCCTCTCTCTCTCTCTCTCTCTCTCTCTCTGATTCTCTCTCAATCCCGCACGTTGAGGAGAAGATGAAGTGGAGGAGGTTTGAGCTTCTTCCTGCTGCTGATTGTCTCCGGGTACAGCGGGAGATAGTGTATGATCCACAGCTGTGGACTGAGCCGTGCCGTGCCGGGCCTCAGAGCAGCCGTCCCTCCGTATTGGAGCGCTGCTCTGTGTGGATCATGGAGCTCGGCTCAGTGCGCTCCGGCTCCAGGTGAGCTGCTGCTGCTGCTGCTGCTGCGTCAAAGGCTGGAGGCGCAGAGGACAAACTGCCTTTTGCGCACAGAAACAATTAAAACAATAACCCCCCCTAAAATAATTCCTCCAAATAAAAAAATAAAAGAACAATATGTTGTAAATAATTACAAATCTGGACGACAAAAATAAAAACAAATGTGTCATCCCCCCCAAAAAATATTTTAAAGTTGAATTTTTTTAAGCGCATATGGAGTTGGTTGTTAGCTGCGCTGGAAACTCATTCTCTCTTCGCCGCCTCTCTCCATCCGGCGAGCAACAAGCACGCGCATCTTCCCCCTTTCCAGCTGCCGCACACACAAACTGCGCACTCTAGTCCGTGCGCTCAGAACCTGCCCTGCCTCACAGCGCCGAGAAATAAACCCTCGCCTCCTTCTCCGCAGCTGCTTTTGTCCCTCTCCATTGCCTTAAAGGTGCAGGATGGGGGTGTGGGTGTCGCACAACTGAGCCTCTGATGAAGCGGATTTTTTGTTGTTGTTTGTTTGGTTGTTTGTTTGTTTTTTTGGTTGTTTTAAATGCTTTATAAGAGATCGAGGTGCCCCAACCAAAAGTGTTCATTAATGCGAGGAAGAGAGAATTAGCCCGATGCAGGACATCCGTCTATGGTTTGCAAGAACTGAGGGCTGCAGAGAGGGAGGGATGTAGGCTACACCTGAGTGGGTGCAATGCTGGCATTAAGAAAAAAAAATCTAAATTATCTTAATTGGAAGATATCTAAACCCTGACTTTAAAATAAATGTTCTTTCTAGATAATTTATGAGCCCCCAGGATGTTTCTGGGGACCCTGCCAACCATAACCCCTTGCATCCATTAATTGACCTTGACAAATGTAAGAAAGCCCCCCTCACCACCACATACACACATACACACACTACACACACTGCACCAGGGGGCGTCAAACAGCAGCTGTGTCAGACATCTCCAGCCCCCTGAGTTCACCTCTATTCCAACCACACGGAAGAGTCACATGTAGACATGAAATGACTGTGGTAAAAAAAAAAAAAAAACATTTCTTATAAAAGGAAAACTCCAAATTATCATTTTACTGTTATTATTGTTACCTATCTAGAGGTTCAACTTGCTGTAAAAAAATAAAACAACAAAATTTTTCTTTTGATTTGTGAGCATTTTTTCTGATAAAGTCCTATTTGCAGCGTACGTTCAATGTGAAATGATTCTGCAGGCACCAACACAATAGCACTGCAGTGAGATCAACCCACTGCCTGTGTAAATCTTTATCTAGCGTGGCCCACTTACATTTAAAGGCTCAGCCCAGATATAGTATCTGTCTCCTAGACTTAGCATCCACATCAGACCTGCACACGAGCACGTTCTGCACCAGGAATGCACAACCTGTCACTGCCTGTCTGGCCCCTGCATGTGCTTCCAGACAGGCTTCCCCAAAATAAAACCGATTATTATCACTGACTGCAGCCACTAGAAAAAAGACAGTGGGGAGGAAAACGGACTGTGTGCAAAGTGTTTACTCTGTTGTTCTTAGGGATTTTACTCAATTGGTTTGTGCGTCTGGCCTTACAGTCTTGAGTTACGGTTCTATCGGCCAGTTGCTGGTGCTTGGCCCCCTTCTGTGCCTTACTCAGGTATTGATCCATGTGCCTACTCATCTTAGCCACTATGATGCCTGACTGATGAGTGGCTGGTAGTTGGGTGGAATTGCCCATTTCATGATCAGTACTGTATTGGGTCAACCTCTCTGGGTGGGTCCTTTGTATTAACAACTGGTTTGTTTGTGCTTCTAGGCATTCATAGAGAGGAATCAGTTTCTTTAGCCAGGAGATGCAGTCCAGCTTTTCATATCTGAGCTGTCTGTCACTGCAATCGATACTGGTCTTCGTTGTGGGTGATTGCTGTGTTCAGATCTTAGATCCTGTAAGATATGGCAAGGAGAAGCCTTGGCATGTTTGTTTTCTATGTGTGATTGTAGATTTGTCTCTCAAATGTTGGAACACTGGGTCCAAAGTTGTTTCTGAGTCAAACTGAATGCTATGTTTCAAAGTTTCCATAATTCCGAGATCCTTCCCATATTGCCCCTTCTCTAGGGTTGCTCATACAGTAGCATTTCAACAGTGTGAAGTTCTCTGCCCTCACTCAATAATGTCTTGTTCCAATAGCCAATTTCTTATCATAATATATGGTTCCCCAATCTAACTTGTTTAATCTAGGCGATGTCCAAGGTGACGTAGCTTTATTTCTTTGTCACACGCTACTTACACAAACGGTTGGCAACACTTGGGTTTGAATGCTGAACCCCTGATTTTCTTTCACCAAAGTTGTGTGAATTGTCCACTAGCTATATATACATATGTATCCTGCTATCAATGTGCTAATTATGTGCATTCCTGCCTTGTAAACTACTAAAAGCAACAATATTTAAACTTTGTGCCATTGGTTCAGGTAAAGCAGATTTGGAGGTGTTGCAAAACACATTTAAATACTGTTGAGAGATTAAAAGACTGAATGACTATTGTGAATAAGTCAAGCTTGATCTAAGCCTCACTGGCATTGCACAGAATGGTAAGCTTGGTTTGAAACTGTGTTACCATTGTTGGAGCTGGTTTTCCTTTGATTCAGAACAAAGACTATGGTGGATCCTGTTCAGGCTGTTTTTCCTTGAGTTCAAACAAGTTTTTCAAAATTTTAGCCATAAACTCTGTAGCTCATGAACCCCCTGAGCCCTTCGGTAAGCCCACGATTCCAATGTTATTTCACCTAGAGCTTTCCTCCAAATCTTTACATTTTTTGCTCAAACCATTTATCACAGCTGAGAGCTTTGCAAAATCAGCTTGCATGCTAGTTAGCTGGTTCCTATGCTCCAGCAGTAAAAAGTAACAAATTACATTTATTCGCATAACTGTAACTGAGTATGAATTTTGTCTATTTTGTACTTTTTTAAGTAATTATTTAAATCTGTGCATTTACTTTTACTTGGGTACATTTTACTTCAAGTAATGCACTTAGTTACCCTCAAAGATTGTGTACATACTCCATCCACTCAGTGTACTGCTTTTTTCTGCTGAAATGGAATGAAACTCAGCAGACATGCACTTGTCAGCCTGTCACCTGTTAACTGGGAGACAACTAAACCTCTACAGCAACTTCTGTTCAAGCTGGAATAAATATAATGAAATAAAATCCTGGAACTCCTGAACATGTTTAAGAGACATTCTGGCTTCAATTTAAAGGAAGGAAACTGCTTCATTCTGCTGTTTGCTGTGTTAGCTCAGAGAGACTAAAACCTTCAGCCTGTAGTTGCCATGATCTGTAAATTTTTGTGGATTTTGTTTGTTGCTTTAGTTTATTCTTTTTGATATTATGTTGTTTTTTTCTGTGTTTCTTTGAAGACCACTTGTGTTCATTTGTTTTTCAGTGTCTCTTTTAGTCATTTGTTTTGCTGCCACATCAGCACTTTTGTTTTATTCATTATTATCCTTTGGCGCATCGTGACCTTGATTGGGTCTGTATCCTTGGGTCCTACCTTACCACCAAATCTGACAGAATGACCGACTTACTGAAGGTCTCAGCAGACTGCCAGCATCTCTCAGATTTATCTAAAGAAGATTTCTGGGAATTTCACATTGTGGGGAAGACCTATATTGATACCATGGTGACCTCATCAGATCTTTGGGCCAGAATGTGGGCTGCAAAAGATCTTTTGGGGAAATATGCTCTTGTTCCCTGGTTGAGCTGCTGGAAAAGGCCAAACTGGAGTAGGCCAAACTGGAATTTGCTGTGGACCACAACTTCCCCATATGGTCCACAACTATCCTCTCAGGTTCCAGCCACCCTTCAGAGTCCAGCCATCCCCAAATGCTGAGCCACCCCACAGAAGTGAGCCATCTCCCAGAGTCAAGCCACTCTCCAGAGCTGAGCCACTCAAAAACTCGCTGCCAATTTCAACATAATTGATGCAAAGCTGACTCCTGTTTTGCACTCACCTCCCTTCATTCAAGCCATTCTCCAGGTTCTGCACCATCTACGCACCCAAGCTTCACGCTATCTCTGATCTTGAGCTTCACATCATCTGTGCCTGTGTTTCACAACACAATCCAGTTCTCAACAAACAAGAGACCCCATGTCCAAGTGTGCTGTAGCTGCACTCAAGCCTTCCAGCTGTCCAGACATCAATGCCTCTTATGTCTGTGAAGGGGACCCGCCAAAGGTCAATATCGCCAGATGCCAACATCTCCCCACCAATTTCAGTCTTTGAGTGGGGTGCCACTTCAGCACAACCTCACTTCTCCAAGAAGGTTTATGTCTTGCCTCAGTCTCTGAGAGACTTGATATCTCATCTCAGTCTTCAGTCTCCAAGAAGTTTGACACTTCATCTCACTCTTCAGTCTCCAACAGGGTCAACGTTTCATCACAGTCTTCAGTTTCTGAGTGGGTCCAGGAAGACGCTTCTCCACAGTGTATCCCTGAGAGAGTCCGGAACAATGCCTTTCAATCATCACTTTCAAGAGTCCCCAGTCATCTGTCAATAAAGACCTCCAGTCACCTGTCTCCAAATCTCCAAGTCTCCAGTCCTTGAAAGTCCAGAGTCTCTAGTCCCTGAGAACTCAGAGTCTCCACCTCTGAGAGCCCAGAGTCTCTAGTCTTCGAGGGCCCCCTGCCTGTTACTGCATTTCTAGTCCCTGTCTTTGAGTCTAAGAGGGACTGTTTGCGGCTGAGGGGTTATTCCGTTGTTTCAGGTTTAGGTGCTAAGCAAAAGTCATGATGCGCTCCCATCATTTCCTGTAACTGAGAATGAATGAACTCAGTCCAGTCTGCCGCTGTACTGACAAAAGATATCTGTACTGGGTCTTTGTTTTTTTTTTTCCCACATGAAAAGGCTTCTTCACTCTGACAGTAGCTCCAACAGAAGATATGACTATGAAGATGAAGACTGTGGCCCATTATCAGTTATGATGTTGCAAGGATTCTCTTCTGCAAAAACAGAAGTTAGGAAAGCCATGACAAAGTTTATTGTAGCATTAGGAGTCAATGATACTTCAGGTCATTTACTGAAATAATCAACACAGGTTTTGGCAAACCTGCAGTCATAAGCTTCATGCTCAATTGACAGCAATGTGTTGAAATGGACCCTCTGACAACCTGACAGGTTGTAATGGGGCAGGTGGAACACTAGAAGTTTGTCACATGCCTGAGAGATGGTGCAAGATGACCGGACTCTATCAACCAAATCATTCATATGTGGCCACCAATAGTTCAATGAGGCACTTTTTAGCACAAACCATGCTCTGGTGTCCTTTATAAGCCAGGTGCACAACCTTTTCTCATAGAGACTCGGAAATGATGAGATGTTTTTTTGTCTGACAATCAGTGTTGACTCGAGCCAGTTCATTACGCACAAGGAAGTAAGAGTCTGACTTTAGCTTTGATTGACTGACTGAAGTCTCTGAGGGAGAGATGAGCAATGATTGAAAGAGACATTGAGAAAACAAATGAACACAAGGGATCTGAAACACAACAAAAGGGAAAAAAAACAACTTTGTTGTTTTGATCTGCCACTCTTGCTGTAGCTTGTAGGCAGCCAATGATGCATAGGCTGATTTCTGCATTTGTGATTAGTTTAACTTTTGGTTCTGTCAGTGGGGTATTGGGCAAAGTGTTGCTTGTAGCCACTTCCTGGTAAAATAGATACAAAAACCCCAGTGTCTACAATTAACTTCAGGACCTGGAAGTTTGCTTATGGCATTTTATTGTTCACGTTGCATGTGGTTTTATCAAATGCTGCCACCATCAACTTATTATTATTCACACATAGTACCACTAACTCTGGAACAACCACTTCTCTCACTGCAGCTACAGGTGCTTTGCCTATTTTGGCAAAATGTCCATTTTTCTTGCAGTTATTATATTTTACTTCAGCAGCAGTGTGGCAATCTGCCATCCTGCTGCCTGGTGTGCTCCTCCTGTTTTCCTGATTGGCTGGTTTTCCTGATCACGCACAGCTGCTCCAAATTAGGATCAGCCTTCCTAGGGTTTTTAATGCAGTTTGGACGAACAGACCGACGCTGAAGCATCGATTGCTGCTGGTAATCAGTCTCAGCCATTACCTGTTCTGCTTTGCTGAAAAGTACTAATCCGTTTTGTGTCTGTACATGTCCAGAGTTCCTGACTCCGCCTTTGACCTTGTTTCGCTTCAAGTCACCTTCCAGTAAGAGCCTCCGAACCTTGAAACCTTGCCGGAGCCTGCCAGCCTCCAACTTACCTGTAAGACCTACTTACCTGAGTGCCACCGAGTTGAACTCACTTACCTTGGGACCCGGAACCTCATCTCCAAGCTTCTCCTTCTCACCACGCCTGTAAGAGCATTTCGCCTGTTGGATCCATTCTACAATCTGCCTCTGATAAACCTAATACTTTCCGCTACTCCTCTCATCCAGATCCCAACCATTACACTCATTGTCTCTGTAAATAAAATCACTTACCCTTTGGTAATCCTCCTGTGTCCGTCTGTTTCTGGGTTACCCACTTTCAACAAATTTGTGAACCTGATAAGCAGGACACTTTTCATCATTAGCCAGGTGCTTATCTGATCCACATCTGAAGCAGACATTTTTATAACTTGCCTGTTTATGATAAGAATAGGGTAGAGCTCTACATAGTTTAGTTGTTTGTACTAATCTTTTTTTCTCAAAAGCAAGCTTGGGCTCCACTCACAACCTTTAAAGGTGTGGTCAGGCCTGTACTAGTAGCTGAGAGAAATGTAGCAGTTTTAACTGCTGCTTCCATCTGATATGCAATAGTTAGAATTTTTATCTAGTGTGTGAGGTCTTCCTCTAGCAGTAACTTATCTTTCCCAGCAGTGAGATAGCCATTATAAATGAGCTGATTTCTGATAAGTTCCCTTTGCATCACTCCAAAGCTACATGGATCTAAGCTCAGTGACACAATGGCTCACGGTGTCAGGAATTGGGTATCATTGGGTTTAGTGTTTCACATTTCTTGTGTTCTATGTGTTTAGTTTATTCCCTAGTGTTAATGTTTTGTTGTTCTGCTTGTTCCTTGTTCATTACTCACTCTCCCTCAGTAGTTCTATCAGTCCGCCTTAACCACCCACACCTGTCCTGCATTTCTTATCAGTCACCTGTTTCCACTCCCTCATTATGCTCATGTCTTTAAAACCTGGTCATCTTCCTCACCTATTCACTGGTTCATTGTCACTTTCATGTGCTCTCTGGTTTTCCTCGTGTCTCACCTTTTGTGTTCCCTGCAACTCTGATTTTTGTTAGTAATTAAGTTTTAGCTGCTGCCACGTCTTAATTGTAAATTATGGATCTGGTCTCTCAACGTAATTGATCAAATTTTCTCGACGAGAAGACTGGGCAAACGAGAACCCTCTTGTCCCAAAGGGACACATGCAGCCAGATACGCAATGGACTTGGAGAAGAGAAGAATCACGTGTCTGTCTATACCGGGGGTCGGCAACCCGCGGCTCTAGAGCTGCATGCAGCTCTTTGGCGCTGCCCTAGCGGCTCGCTGGAGCTTTTTCAAAAATGTTTGAAAATGGAAAAAGATGGGGTAGAGAAATATATTTTTTGTTTTAATGTATGCCTCTTTTACACGGACCCTTATTCAGAAGTCCGGCTGTACTCCGCTCTACTCTGCTCGGCTCTATAAAGAATGCATCGCATTCACACGGGCCAGTTTGGTCGGTAGCAAACGCCTCCTCGTGTTGCGGGGGGCGGGGCCGCAGCGCGGGGGGGTGCGCTACTGAAACTTAGCGCAAGTTGGTAAACAACGGAAGCGCTATGGACAAAGTTGGCCCTGTGTTGTTGCTGTTTTTTAAACTTATGGGGATTCTCCTGAGACTTCAGGAAGAGAGGCGCAGTGGAAGAAATGCTCTGGATGCCGCCATTGTTGCGCGGAGTAGGACAGCTGTTATCTGCCGGAGATTTCAGGCTTTACAGCGCCTTCAGCTGGGGGACAGACGGCATAATCGCTGCAGGGTAAGCTAACGCTGTTGTTTATATTTCTACCTTCGCTCTTTATGCTTGCATCTGATCACACCCACGACCAATGAGTGAACAGGAGCTAAGCTTGCTCCACCCAGGAAGCAGGATGGCCCTGCTCCGAAGCAGCTATATTAGCTATCAGATAGGCTAATATAGCTAATATAAATACATACAGCATGTGTTGCCTTCATGATAAGGCTTTTAATTTTTTGCGGCTCCACACATATTTGTTTTTTGTTTTTTTGGTCCAATATGGCTCTTTCAACATTTTGGGTTGCCGACCCCTGATCTATACTGTCGGATGAGGACATTGAAGATGTGTACATAATTGGATTTTTGATAACAGGATTTCTGCTTTTTGGATTTGGCGGTTACCTGGCATATCATGAAATTCAGAAGACATCGGCAGCTGTTCGGACCATGTCAAGGCTGCCTGGTCTGTGTGAAGAGATGTGCCGAGTGGTGAATGCTCAGATTCAGATGCTGTGCAAGCAGAGACGCAGACTGGACATGACTCTTGTGAGTCGCGGACCAACTGTGGACCCTGGAACTCGCTGGTTGGATAGACTCGACCTTGGAGAAGTTATTAGCTCAGCTCGATGAGAATTACCACATTAATTTGGCTGATTGGAATTGCCATTGAGATGTACCAGTGAGACTCTAAGGCAGACAGGAAATTAACAGCGTCAGCCTGACCTAAACAATTGATGGACTGCCTCCACACATGTGACATGAATTAACCAATGAATGATCATGTTGGTCCTTTAAAAGCCACCTGTTAGTTCATCTCCACATGTGACAATGGTAAAGACAAAGGAGCTGTCTGAGGACATGAGAAATGCTATTATTTGCAAGCACAAGACCTCCAAAGGGTATAAAGCCATCTCCAAAGACCTTGGTATCCCTGTTTCAACGGTGCGTAATGTTATTAAGAAGTTTTCCAGGCATGGAACGGTCAAGAACCTCCCTGGACGTGGGGGGAAGAGAAAAATTGATGACAGAAGTCTTCGACAGTTGGTGCGAATGGTGGAAAAAACACCACGTCTAACATCTAAAGACCTGATGACCAATCTGGAGCAGTCTGGTGTGATTGTTTCAACAAGTACCATACGCCACACACTAAACAAAGTGGGGCTTTATGGGCGGAGGCCAAGGAAGACTCCATTGCTGAAGAAAAGACATAAAAAAGAACGTTTGATCTTCGCAAAAGAGAACCTGGACAAACCTCAATCCTTCTGGGACAACGTTTTATGGACGGATGAAACAAAAGTGGAGCTTTTTGGTAATTCACACAGACAATATGTTTACAGACGGCGCAATGAAGCCTTTAAAGAAAAGAACACCATACCAACAGTCAAGCATGGTGGAGGATCCATAATGCTGTGGGGCTGCTTTGCAGCATCTGGTACTGGAGGCCTTGACCGTATCACAGGTATCATGAAATCAGAAGATTATCAAGCAATTCTAGAGCGAAATGTCTTGCCAAGTGTAAGGAAACTTGGTTTGCGGCGAAGATCCTGGGTCCTCCAGCAAGACAACGACCCAAAGCACACAGGCCTGGTTGAAAGGGAAAAAATGGACTGTTTTAAAATGGCCAGCAATGAGTCCTGATCTCAATCCAATTGAAAATCTTTGGGTGGAGCTGAAATCTGCCATTGGCGAAAGGAACCCTGCAAATGTACAAGAGCTTGAGCATATTGCAAAAGAAGTGTGGGAGAAAATGCCACCCGAGAAGTGCAAGAAGCTTATAGATGAATATAAGAAACGTTTGGAGGCCGTCATTGCTGCCAAAGGCTGTGCAACCAAATATTAAAGAGGGGTGTCAATATTAGTGCACATGCTGGTTTTCTGTTTTGTCCTTTGGAATTAAAATATTTAAGTTGAAATGGTAATTGTCTTTGTTAAATTACTTTGGACCTGAAATTGAAAGATTCTGCTGATATAAGTTTTGAACATTTCCATTTATTTCTGAAGATATTCACTCAGCTATGCAAATCATGAAGGGGTGCCAATAATGTTGAGCAGGACTGTAATTCAACATTTTCCACCATGTTGTAAAGAGTATAGAAGGCTCATGATGCCTTTTAAATTGACAGTGGTTTAGTTTTGTGTTATTTGACAATGTGCTTGTAGAAAATCTTACAGTAGTGTGTATAAATACAATAATACAGTCATTTGGAGCCCATCTAATATACCGATTGCTAACTACTTGTGTCAGTGTAAATCTTTACTCTTAACTTTTAGAAAGGTCCCTTTTCTAAAAGTTAAGAGTAAAGATTTACACTGACACAAGTAGTTAGCAATCGGTATATTAGATGCATTGTTGTTGAAATTTTACAATAAGTGTTTTATCATGTTCTTGCTTGTTGTTCTTTATTTTTTATACAGCAATTCCTAAAAACACAGAGTATTAATACAGTATGTAGCATTGAATTGCATTAACCATTTATAACAGTTTTATACAGTATTGTTGTTCAACAGTAAGCTATTAATAATAGTTGTTAGTCCTACAGTAAACCAACTTGTTTACAACTGACAATTTGTTTACAAATAGTGGACCAGCTGAACAGAATCCATTTTCTAACTGCTTATGTTGGTTTGTTTTCTGTTGTTATATTTAATCATTCAGCCATATGGTGAATGATTGATTCCCTTTGGTGTTTATCCCAGTGGACTTTGTACAGAGATTGGATTAAAATCACTCGGTGCATAAAGCTCAAACCTTATTTGTCTAATCCCTGCTTTAACTCTCTGAAATGTTGTAAGGTCATGATCAAATCAAAAGGCATTAGCCTATTTAAAGCATTTTGTTATTTATATATCAAACACTGAGAGACTTATCTACATATTATCTGCGCTGGTTAGATGCTTCACTGGACGATAAACAAAAAAGTTCAAGATTATCTAGCATTCATCAAATCATTTTAAAATTAAACGTTTAGTATTTCAGCAACTAACGATGATGCAATAATAATGATGTAACATACTGAAGCTTTCTAAAAATATATAATTTTTTTCATCAACTCCATCTGAATCTGAGAATGAGATTTTATTTTCATGCTCCAACTTGCATTTTGTAAGATCTGGACATTAGTTAGGAAACTAAACAAGATTATACTAGCCTTGCAACTGTGTTTGTGAGACCGAAGGCTGAACAGTGTGTTGGCAACATACAAAAATGACAACACCGACCTGCAGATGTTTATGAAATAGAATATATGATATTGTACTGTATCTAAATAGCAGCAATACCTTGTCTCTGTCACAGCTTCCACTGTTCCTGCCACGCCTCCTGCTCTCAGTCATGCCTCAGACCAGTAACTTGCCACAGTCCCACAGTTTCAAGCCACGCCCATATTACCTGCCAACCTTAATCACTGCCATTAGCTATACCTGCCCATGCCTGTATTTATACCCACAGCTCACAGTCTCATGTTGCCATATTATTGAACAGCTTTGCTTAATAGATGTCCAGCGTTTTTCCACAGCCCTTGCCTGACTCCATGTTACCAGACCCATGTCTGTCTTGCGACTCACGAGCCTTGCCTTCTCCTTGCCTGGTACCATTCTGGACTCTGATTCAAGTTAACCGACCTCGCTATGCACTCCTGGACCTTGCCCTTTGGATTACCCCTTTCTGGATTTGGCTGCTTACTATGGACTCTCTGGTTTCAACACCTTGCCTGGCCCACTTTTTAGTGGCCCACTAGTACCATTTAGAAATTCGGTACTGTTTAGTTTCGCATTATCTTCCTGTACACTTAGTTTAGTTCTGTACATTTAGTCATGCTTAGATCTGTTTAGTTTAGCTTAGCTTATTTGGACAATTAGTTATCATTGTATCTTGTACCTGTCTGTAATTTTGTTTCTGTAACTCTGTCTGTAATTTTGTTCTGTGTTGTAAAGCACTTTGAGTCGCCTCGTGCTGAAAAGTGCTATATAAATAAATGTACCTACCTACCAACCTACCTGGCCCTGGACTCTCTCTCTCTCTTTTGTCAGTTCTTCCTTAATCTTTAAATCAAACCAGAGATTCTCAGTTGGACTGAGGTCTTCAGGACTTTGGACCACTTCAGGAGATTTAGCTTGTTCTCCTTAAACTAGTGGAGTGTTGCTTCAGCACATTGTTTACGGTTGTTGTCCTGCTGGAAAGTGGATCTCTGTTCCAGTCTTAAATCCCTGCAAGACTAAAACATGTTTCCTCACCAATTTTTCTGTATTTTCCTCCATCCCTCTTTTCTGTACCTCTAAACAGTTTTCCAGTCCCAAATAATAAAAATATATGCAATATAATATATGCCACCACCATGTTTCACCATAGGGATGGCGTTCACAAAATGATGAGAGATGGTAGATTTGCCTCAGACATGGTGTTCTCCTTGATGATCAAAAAGTTTGAGTTTGGCTTCCTCTGACCAAAGCTCCACATATTTTGGGGTAAAAAAATTCTAAAGAGTCCATTTTTTTTTCTTTAAACAAATTCTTTGTCCTGCCACTCTTCCATGAAGCTCAGCTCTGTGCAGCTTATAGTGCTTCTATGGACAGATTCTCCCATCTCTGCAGAAGAGCTCCACTGGGGTTAACTTTGATCTCAAATTATTATTGTTTTAAAATGTGAAACATAGAATGTATGTCAAGATTTTGGCTTTGTTTGAGTTATTCTTTAATTTTCTTTTATATTGGGTTTATTGTCTTCATGTTTAGTTTTGTCTCTGTCGAGTCGGTGACCACAATGCTCCACCGTCCTGTGTCTCTGTGGGGGTCAGCGACGACGACACTCCACCTTCCAGTGTCTCAGAGAGGGTCATGGATGACGACGCCTCTCAATCAAGCCTCAGAGAGTGTCGTGGACGACGCCTCTCACCTGGCCGCTCCTGAGAGGGTCGAGGATGATGCCTCTTCCCTAGCCACTCCCGAGAGGGTCTGTAACTCTAAGTCTGGTTCCTTGCCTCCAGGGTCCGCCACTCTCGAGCCTCGAGGGTCCCATGTTCCCGAACCTTCAGGCACCCCAGGATATCCACCTCCAGGGTCTTCAGGCCATCCAGGATGTCAAGTGTTTTGGGGGCCTTCAGGGTTCCTAGCTCCTGTATCTCCCAGAGGGTCCACGAGGATGCCTCTCTCTCGCCTTCCTCATAGTGGGTCTACAAGGACGCCTCCCTCTTGCCTGCCTTGCAGAGGGTCCCGGAGGACACCTCTCTCTCTTCAGCAGTATCTAGGGTGGTTCCCAGGCCGCCTGCCTGAACTTTAGCTCCTGCGTGGACGGTTCCCAGGCCATCCACCTGAACTCTGTCTCCGCTGTGGACGGTTCCTGGGCCATCCACCCAAACTCTAGCTCCGCTGTAAAAAGTTCCCGGGCCGTCTCCCTGAATCTTGATTTTTGTGTTTTTTTTTTTGTTTTGTTTTGCCTGGTCGTTTCTTTGTTCGGTTTTGGTCCCTCCATCTTCTGTTTTCTCTCACCACCCTCCTGAGCGAGGTATTTTTTGTTTTGTGACGTCAGGGGCCATCCCTTGAGAGTGGGGTCAGGATTTGGTTTTGATTTTGAGTTATTCTTTAAATTTATTTTATATTGGATTCATTGTCTACATATTTAGTTTTGTCTTTGTTCAGTTTTTGCACCTTGTGTCTTTTGTATTCCTATCATCATTCACTTGTCCGCAGCCAATCTCTTGTTTGTCTGCCACACACATTATCACCTGCTCCAAGTTAGTAATTGCTCACCTGTGCCCACTTTTCCTAATTTCCTGCAGTTTTTAAAATCTGGTCTTCTCCTTCACTTATTCACTGGTTTGTTGTTGCTTTCATGTGCTGTCTCATGTCTCGCCCTCATGTTTTCGCAGTCTTGGATTTTGTTAATGTTTTGTTTTGCTGCCATGTCAGCTTTTGGTTTTGGTTTTCTTTATATTTAGAATAAATTAGTTTAAGCTCCCATCATGAGTCTGTGCATTGGGTTCACCTCCCTCTCCACCACACCTGACAATGTTGACTTCAGATCCACTCCTGGAAGAAAAAAAATATATATCATAATGAAATAATTAGAGTACAAGAAAGTTTCAAAGGCAGAATAGCTTGGGTGACTTAATTTTGTGTTTTTAAGTTCAGACAAGACAGAAGTTTACAATATGAATTTGAGGTCTTTTGAAAAGAAATGATTCAGACATTTACCTAATCAGACTGGAATTACTTTGATCTCTGTCGTGAGTAATCTTGATTTCTATCTTTTAATGCCTTGATCTCTATTTTGAATTATCTTGATCCCATATGGCCATTCTTTTGTGTCAACTTTATTATCATAATTCTAAAAATGATTGCATATACTGTTTTAATTTATATTTATTTTTTATTAATCATAGGCTGATTGAGTAGCCTATGATGGAGCTTTGTTTTAGCCAAGTGGAGGTTCTGTTTTCTTGTTCTTTATTTTTTTAAAAGTACAAAGGAGCAATCTTGAGACAAACTGTCACAAAAACATTTTACACTTATTTTTTTAATTGAAACAATATTTTACCAAAAGAAAAATAAAAGAATAAATGAATTGTGTAATGCTTAAGTTTGTTATTTATGCTTTGGCAAAACGCCAAAAAAAACCCAAATTGCTGGGGTTCCACAATGGCCTGTTCGTGGTTTATTTCTTTTTAAACTTTATTTTGCTCCTGCAAATCATAATTTTCTCTGTCACTGATTTGCAGATAATAGCCAGTTGTATATTTCATCAAATAAATTGACTTCTGTTTACATGTAAATTATGGAGCACTGAGATTTGTTAATACATTTTTTTTTTTTTCTTATTATGACTGTGATGTTCTACAGACCAGAAGAATCCTGAAAGAAAGAAGCAGGGTGACAGTCACTTACAGAGCAATAGGAAACATTTTTGACTTTGACTCTCCTGGTCCGTAACTGTCTAACGTGGGGTAGCAGCGTTGCTTAGTAACCACAGCACATGACTGACCTTATCTGTGCGGTCATAAAAATGTATGAAGTCCTTTTATTCATTTTCTCTTCTATGCTTCTCTCTCTCTCTCTCTCTCTCTCTCTCTCTCTCTCTCTCTCTCTCTCTCTCTCTCTCTCTCTCTCTCTCTCTCTCTCTCTCTCTTTGTCTCACACAAACACTGACAGACACAATTTTCACCAGAACACACTATGGATGCATTGTTCTTGAGAGTGTGTGTGTGCATGTGTGTGTCAGAAAAAGAGCAGCACAGTAGTAATGAAGGGCTGTACCTGACACATGCCACTGACCACATCAAGCAGCAGGAGGATGGTGAGGTGGGGGTGAACCTCCAGTGACAAGGAAATCAACATCTCAAGCTACACAGCAAAACTGCAGTGGATGAATATGTGAGAGCAAATTCATTTCCACTAAAACATTTCAGTTATAGTGCTGAAGATAAAAATCATGCAAGTAATATTGGCTTAGAAATTTTTATAATATTGGTGTGAACGCTGAGTCAGCATTCACGCTATTGTTTTTTTGTTTATAGTTTCTTTGATCCTTTTTTTTTTGGACTACTTCAGCATACCGTTACCTATTTCAGACACATATAGATCAAAATGCTCAGGTCCTATAGGATGTTATGGCTATCACTTTTGTATCTTGTAACTTCTATATTTCTTGAAATATTTAACTTTATTTCCACTATTTTTCTGATTAAAATGCATGGAGATCTCTTCAGATCCTTCAAACTCTTTGAAATCTGCTTCAGCATACTTTATTTGCATCTCCATGTGCATCTTTTTGTCTCCCTATACATGTTTTGTCCTTTTTATCCTTGTTTTAGTCTTTTTATGTTTCCATATGTTTTTTTTTCCTTTTTGTGACCATTTATCTTATTTTGTCTCCTTATGCATCCTTTTAATTTTGATGTAACTTCATATTTTGTTTTCTTTTGACATGTTTATCTTTTTATGTCTTCTTTTGTCCTTTTTATGCTCCTTATTGTTTTTTTTATTGTCTCTTTAGGCATTTGTTACCTTTTTCTATCTCTTTTGCATCCCTTTTGTCTTTTGTTTCCTTATGCTGTTTTTTGTCTTTTTATGTCATTTTATACATGCTTATTGTTTCCTTATGCATGCTTTGTCTTTTTGTCACCTTATACTCCCCTTTTCTCTTTTTTGAGACAATTGTTTGTAATTATTTCTTCTTATGTGTCCCTTCTATTTCCTTGTGTTTCCTTATGTCTTTTTATGCATCCTTGTTGTCATTTTATTCCTCCTTATTTATCTTTTATGTATTTTTTGCCTCCCTATGCTGCCTTTTTGTTTTTTCTCTTTCTTCTTCTTATTATTAATAATATCAATGTTAGTATAATACACCATGTATTATAATAGTTTAACTTACATTTAAATTTCAGCTATTAGTCAACTGACATTCATCATTTTCAACAAATTTTAGTAATTCAAAACTTTCACTGCATTTTTTAAAAAGAGGGTATTTTTCTAGTTGGATTATGTGTTTACAGTGTTATCCATATCAAATCTCTGTAATGTATTTATTTGATGAAAATCGTTGTAGTTTCCAGTGTCTTAATCTGGATTAAAGCTACAGAACATATTTGCTGAACTGACAGAGTATTATGTAGAGATGACTGGAAGCCTGTGTGGGGTTTTCCAGTGCCTTTCTGAGCCAGCAGTAGCGCTGATAACACCACACAGGACATTAGGCACTGCGTCTGTCGGCTCATAGCATCACAGTGACTGGCTGTCTTACAAAGTGCTTCTCTGTTGTTCCTACAGGGAATACAGATGTTAGCCTTGCTGTCGCCAACATTGCCATCTTTTTGCCCTGACAACATCTGTGCAGCTGTGTTGTAGGCTGGAGTGCCACAAGCTGCTCTTGAACCGTTGACAGCTAGGGGCAGGCCGGCACAGATGGCAGGAAGGGATGTCAAGAGATTGGCACCGGGTGTAGAGAGATGGCAGGTAGAAACGGGGGCTCCCATATGGCCTCGGTGCTGGCGATCTGCCCTGGGGCATCTTCAACGTTTCCTCAACAGAAGGCCTGTCAAGAGTTGGAAGTCACCTTGTGCAAAATGTTGTACTCACAGGGAGGTTCAAGAGAAGGGGTAGGATTGTGTGACAGTATAGATATATTATGTGTGTATATATACATACGCATATATATATATATATATATATATATATATATATATATATATATATATATATATATA
>NC_051442.1:26729509-26748074 GCF_001649575.2 Kryptolebias marmoratus
TGTGTACAGTCTCAGGATGCTGGATTTGGGGTAGTTAGTAGCTTCCGAGTCTTAACATCTGTGGTCTTCATTTCCTCCTTTGGCCAGGTAATTATTCCTGCAGGGTATCTGCATATATATATATATATATATGAGAGACCCCTATTTTAACACACTGTTTAAAAAAAGTAGTGGGAGCCTATTGTCAATAGTTATAGTCATCCCTAGAAGGAATGCATATTGTCCGCCACCTGTCATGCAATACTTTTAAAGATCATGTTGAGAAATGACAAAGTTACAGCTGTTTTGATAAACCTTAAAAATTGATGCTACATGTAATCCCATGCAATACTGTGAGATACATTAAGAGGAAGACTTTCAGATACAACCACATCAGTTTTCAGCTCTATATCTGTACATTTGACCGGGTTGGAGCCATTATTGTGTTGGCTAATGTCAATTAGCAGTGGTAGGTATTCTAAATTGGATTGACTCCAAAAGTTAAATTAGTTGGAGATAGATATGCAATGATTAATTTAGAATGATTCAATAAAATTTGTCCAGGGGGTTATAAGATAGTTTGATCACAGAGTTAACTTCAAATTGTTAATAACATGATTTTAAACAAAGACGGCATGCAATTTGTTAGAGCTCAAAAATGTGTTTTGAATTAGTTTCAGCAACAACCACATCACATTTCAGCTCAATATCTGTAAAATTTACTAACATATTGCCATTTTTAAAGTCAGTTGGCTGTGGCAGACATTTTGAATCAAGCTGACTGCCAAACTTAATCAGTTATAAATGTGCATCTAATTATTTATTTTCTGCAAGTTTCAAAAAAATAATTCTTTAGTTGTTTATTAATTTTTGTAGCAGACAGAAACTCACACAAAAAGACACAGTCAAAAGAATTATCATCTGCCTTTCTTCTTTTGGGCGAGTTAAGTAACATTTGTTTTCCATTGTGACAAAAGTGATAGGTGACTAACAGCAAATCATTACCAAAAATGTTCCCAAAAGAAAGAAACAAATATGTTTGAAAGACATTTAATTTTTTTAATTGTTTTTCTTTACATCCATAAATATGTCCCTTATTTTTAGGTTAGTGATAAATTAAAACAACTTGTATAAATACATCATTGTATATTCTCAAAAGTAAACTAGCAGTTTTAAACTTCAACATAGTTAAGTTATTAAATGTATTATATAAAAATTGTTAAATTATTTTTTGTTGAATTCAGATTTATAAACTGATTGGTCTTAGTTTTGACACTGTACAAAATGTACACTTTTTGCATTTTGAACTTAGTCAACATGAACAAGTGTTTGTTAACATTTGTTTACGCAACATAATAAAAACAAATGTCACTGATAAAGTTTTTATTGTCTAATGTAAGTAATAGTTGTGATGTAGGCACTGAATATTGCTAGGCATGCCAGAGTTTGAAGAAGATGATTTTGTGAGGAATGTAAACATTAACGTTCAGCAAAGATGCAGTGAAAATTAGCATGGCTATGGGAACATGTTTCTATTTTGGGGGGATGCTGTGAGCATGTGGGAATTTGTATGACCCTAAACACCTATTTGAATAATACCATAATATCAAATAAATGCACTTAAATGCATATTGGCAATACATGTTCACTTATCTGAAAATGGGCATTAAAAATATGTTGCATACTTTAAAACCATTATTTATAAAACACAATGGATCCTGACTGATCTAATGGAGCAGACCGGTAGATCACAGTGGATCCTGACAGCAACATGGGGCCCTTCTCAGTGGGGGCTCTGGGTCTGACCTGGACTTGCTGTCCAGGGCACAGGGCCAGAGCAGAAGAAAAGCGCTTTACGGATGGAGCATGTGGTGTGGTCAGGTCAACCCGTCTTCTTCAACCCCACCCCCTTCTTAACAGTCTCCCCTTTTAATCCCAGCCTAAAGCTCCATTCGTCTATCAATTCCCTCCTCCTCACCTCGGCCCCCTCCTTGGGTTCCAGCATACTGTTAGGAAATGCCACCAGATGCCTGTTGTCTAATACAGGCATTATGTACTTAGAGGATGTCTGTGTAATTCTGCTTTTTTTCTGTCAGGCTGTTGATTATGACCACACTGTGTAGAAGTGGTGAAGATGAAAAAAAAAAAAAACAGAGGACAACAGGTAGTCATGTCTGCTGCTGGTCACATGATATTGCTGACAATGCAAAACACCCGGGGGGAAAACACATTTTTCCCCTGTGACCCTGTTCAGGCAGGCGGGTTCGAGGCCGTGGTGGCTGGGACCTGGGGGAGCCGGGAGGTGTGGGCAGGGGTTTTGGGGTTTGGGCTACCCATGAGGGCCGGGTTACTTCCAGGTTGTCAGAGGGAGTTTTGAGGCTGGGGGCACCTGGGGGTCCCGTTTGGTCCCTGCGTTTCTGGCTGGGCTGGCGGGCCTCTGGTCCAGGGCTGCTGGTGGTGGGCTTGCCTTTTGNTTGGTGTTCCCTTGGCCCCGGTCGGCTGGATTGGTGTGGGCAGGCAATCCCTGGGGCCAGTTGTGGAGCTGCCCATACCTTGGTGCCCATCCCCTTCCCCCCAGCACATGCAACACAACTCCTCAGTAGAGCCTTGATGTGTGGGGCGGAGAACCCTGCAGGCATGGGGGGAGTACCAGGTAGTGCCCTCCCATTGCCATGTTTGCCCCCCCCCCCCCCGCACCTCTATTTTAATGCATTAGACACTTAAGATTTTGGGTTGGGGAGGGTCCTGCTGTCTGCATGCAATGGGGCCCCACTGACCTCATTTTAATGCACCTTTAAACTTAAACAACTGCAAAAATTGTAACATTTCACACTACCACAGACACGCATGCAACACACAGGGGAGGGCATGGGCTGGGCTTGGGGGGGGGGTGCGGTTTCGCCTTCTTGCTCCCGTCCTGGTGCCTGCACTTGTTCAGCAGTAGGTTCGGGGTCTCTGACGGCGTCATTGGGGGGGCTGCCTGCGGGTTGCTGCCCCCTTGGTGTGGGGTCATTCAGGTGAGTGCCTGGGCCATGTCCCGGAGTGGTGGGCTCCCGCCGGGTGGTCTAAGGCTTCTGGGGTTTGGCTGGACTTGGCTGGGGTTGGGGTTGGCCCAATAAGGGGGATGGCTATGTGCCCTTTCACCTTTGTCCGGCTGCTGCGGTGGACTGGTGCCTGCCTGGTGTGTTGGGGGCTCGGGGGGGGGGTCTCCCCTGCTTGGTGCTGGGCAGTCTCTCAGCTAAGGTCTGGTGAGGGTGCCGGGCCGTTGGGGGGTTGGGTCCTGGGCTTAGCCTGTGCGGTGTGAGGTGGTGGCATGGGTTGGTTGGAGGGGCTGGTGCCCTGCGTCTCTCCCCCGTGTGTCTTTGTCCTGGGGGCTGCTGGCCCTGTGCTTTGCTGGCAACCTACCTCTGTGACGCACAGCTGTCTTTGGGTGGTGGCCGGTGTCTGTTTGCCTGGGACTGCTGCTGCCTTCTGGGGCTGGATCCACCTGTCCTTTCTGCTCTTGGGTGCTGTAGATGGCAGGCCTTCTACTGTTCACTGCACTTTTTTTTCTTTTTTTTTTAATTGTGCATCTCCAGATGGCTAACTAGCACACATGCACTCACATAACAACACACCTTTTGTATGTATGTATGTATGTATGTATGTATGTATGTATGTATGTATGTATGTATGTATGTATGTATGTATGTATGTATGTATGTATGTATGTATGTATGTATGTATGTATGTATGTATGTATGTATGTATGTATGTATGTATGTATGTATGTATATGCAGTCAGTTCCTCTGTGTCTCTGCTATACATACCCTCTCCCCCCAACCACCCCCCTACACACACACCTTTGCGCACCGACTCACAAAAAGTCCTGATGGTTGAAGCCCATACAAACAGGTTGCTATTACAACAATGTGGCCTGCCTATTGTAATGCTAGATTCAGATTCAGTCTTGATTCATTAAAATATTCCATGCAACTGGGATTCTCATCTTGAGATATCTTTATTGCAGAGCAAATCTGTTCTGGCACATGTAGGCAGCCATCTTCTCTATATGGTATACCTGAGATGCCACAAGAGGACAAAAAACTATATAAATAAAAATAAATAAATAAATAAAAATAAAAAAATGAAAGATTGCACAAGGTCTTTGTTTAAAATTTTTCATAAACTATTGGATATATTTTGATGAAACTTTAGGAAACAGTCACTGGATGTACTGGATGTAAATAACTTTTAAAGTCAATTAAATTCTAGACTGACCTTGGAAAACATAAAAACTGGCTAGAATGTAATCAGGTTTACAAATACGGAGCAAAAATTTAGTGTAGTAGTGTCTGAGAGTCATTCACCATACTCCTAGTATTACTCATTGGACAAGATCTTTGATTAAAACTTTAATATTAAATGTTTATATCATCCCTGTTTGTCTACTAGCAAAATATCTCATGAACTACTGGAAGGATTTTAATGAAACTTTAAGAAAGTAAATCAGGGGATGCATATCTGCAAATGATTAACCTTTGGAGTCAATCCAATTCAAGATGGCTGCTAATTTAACAGTAACCAACTCTATATTAGCTATAACTTGGTCAGTTTTACACATGTTGAGCAAAGATTTGTGTGGTAGTAGCTGAGACTGATCCCTAACATATATTCTGACTGTGGCATCCTGCAATTGCTGGGTTTCAGACACGTGACCCGGATGACACGCAAAATTCAGATGGAGGGCCGGAAGTGGATTTCTCCAGTTCATATCAGTGCACAATGGATAATAGCGAGTACGCTATTGCCCTAAATGGGCTCGCAAAGACGAGATATCTCAAAAAAATATGGTTACATTTAGTGTATGATCTGTATTGTCTAGCTATAAAAGACTTGTCATGTAATCTGGAGGATTTACCCGGCATGGAGGCGATCGACATAACCAACTATCTGGTGCTGCAGACATCATACTATACCACAAGCCAAATGAAAGCTTTCAAAAGTCTGGAAGCATACAATTATTTTGTTTCAGGTTGGGTCAACCATTTACGATCCAAAGAAGCATTAGATGGCTGTCGACTTGTTTCTGCCTGGGTGAGTAGTGAGTTGTGCTATTTTAAGTAATTGGTCTACGATAACAATGCTACCGCTAGCAGCAAGCTAATCCACGTTATTTCTATGAGCTTCGATCTACTTGTAAACAATTTATGTAGCTTCTGTAAACCTAAATTCATGTATTCAGTAAGGTCGAAAATGCCAATGTCAGCACTAAGCTAGCTGCTAACAACATTAGCACTCAAACCTTCTCTGGGAACAACCAAGCTAGGGTGTAAAAACAATATATCTTACCTGACATATGAATACTTGTCTAAGTAACAGTCCAGTAAAATATCTGAAAATACAATGTAAACTATGAGATCTTTACCTGTTACTAAGTGGTCGCTGCAGACTCTGGCATTAGCAGTTTCCACACCTCTTTGTAGATTGTTGATCCACTTTTGTCTTCTTTTTTTTTGTAAGTTTTTCAAAATAAATTCCCTTGTCAGTAACTACTTCGGTACACAAAAATAACTTGTATCTTTTTCTCTATTAGAGCGGCTGGAACAACCGTATACTACATAGAATGTAGGCATTTTGAAGCTGGCTCAACAGAAATAAACGGGCTATGTCATCTGAAACCCAGTAATCTTGAATGAGATTGTGCACATTTTCAAGAATTGACCAAAACAGCAACAGTATAACTCTACTATTTCTCATCATGAGATGGTTTTAGTTTAAAACTCTGGCATGAAAGGTGGTGGGTGATACACATTCCTTCAAGGACTGCTAGGCCTTTAATTTAATTGTATTGCCCATATTGTAAATACTTTTATTTGTATTATTCAGGGATTCACTAAATGGGATTCAGCATATCTAAACAAGAACACACCAACAGCAGCGTTTAGTCGTGTATTGTATAACATGTTACTCATCAAGGTTTTAAAAGCAGAGAAGCAGGACTTCATTTGCTATAAGAAAATGTGTCAGTCATGGGGACTCTGGGAGAAAGTGGTTCGTCAGACCCTGAGGGGGTACCACTGACCTAAATACAAAAATTGTCAACAGCAACACTATATTGACCAACCAAAATATAACTCTGGGGAAACAAACGTTTAACCTTAAAAACAGCACTTATTGAAGAAGATACTTAATTGAAAAAAATCACCACCATAGCATCCAAAGATTTTTGTGTTCAAGATAAAAAAATACAACCTAAAAACTTAACAACAATCTGAGGATTATTTTTTTAAAGTATAAAGAGATCTTGTTGGCAGTAAGTGTCTTCATGTAAATCATATTTCTCTTTTATATTTGCTTAAGAAGGATTAGGCACAAACACTTGCATTTGCCCTGTTTTTATTTATTTTATGGGTTTAACATAAACAGAGGAAAAAGACTGATATGATTGAAGTTGAAGTCTTTCAATAAACAAGATTTCTTAAGAGTGTGGAAACTGAAATGATCTGCTCAATGAGTAACAAATGATGCCATCATGTGGTCAGAAGTCATACTGTTGGAGCATAAAAGAATTCATATAGACTGGAAAGAGGTTGAATATTACCAATTAAGTTTCTAGTGATGTTGAAAAAAATGCACCCCTACATGGGAGAAAAACCATCACTTCAAACATGTCTGGACATGTTCTGTGTAATAGTTATTAATAGTTAGTACCTTATTAGCTGTGACATCAGTCATAGTGTACAGAGTATAGAGAAAAAAGCAAAAGTCTTCATCCAAGCTAGGCTAATGACTAGCCAAACATGGACCAGAATGAGATGCTTGTGTGTAAAAAACACTACATTAGGTAATATTAAACCTCTACTCTTTTGCATGACATTGTTTGTTTCCTTTATCGCTGTTTTCTCAACCAAATCATGTCTGTGTTTCTACCCAGATTGTGCATGCTCAAATTCTGCAACCATGTACCATAGGAGGGTCAAACTTCACAACTGGACTCCTTATGGCTGAAGGATCAGCACTAAGGATTTTAAGGTTTAAGGTCAAGGTCATATGTGAATGAAGGCTCCAACTCTGCAACCGTGTATAGTAGGAAGGTCAAATTTCACAGCTGGACACTTCATGGGTCAAGGATCAGCTCTATTGGATTTAAGGTCACAATGTCTTTTCAGGGCTAATTTTAGCTATTTTTTTCAGGTCCCTTCAGCTTCTTTCAGCTAATTTCAGCTTTTTTTAAATCTAATTTCTACTCCTTTCATCTTTTTTTTAGAAACCTTATGCTAATCTTCTTTTCAATTCAGCTTCTAGGTTTCACTTTCTGCTTCTTCTAAACACTTTGAATCTCCTTGTTGCTCAAAAGTGTTATATAAATAAATTTGACTTGACTTGACTTCTTCATTAAATTTCAAAAATCAACTATTAACTACTAACTTTCAACTACTAATGGATAAAACTTCAGTAGTTCACATTCAACTCAACAGTTCAGCACTTTTTCAGCGGCTTTCAGCTAGATCATTCAGCAATAAGCATTCACACTGCATTATCGCAGGAAATGCATATTTTCTAGATAGTGTTCCCATTCTGCTCGATTTGTCTCTAATGAATAGTTATGTACCACAAAGTTTTAAGATTGCTCTAAATAAACCTATACTTAAGAAACCCAATCTTGATTCAGGGGTTCTAGCTAATTATAGACCTATATCTACCTATATCTTTGACTGTCTTAGCTCATGCTTAGATATGTCTGGTTTTACTTTGGCTGTATAGCGGGCCTGGGGTACTTTTAGATAGTTCGGTACCGTTAGTTTTAGTTTTAGCATTGTCATGTTTTAGATTATTTAGCCTTCCTGTACACTTAGCTTAGTTACTGTACAATTAGTTATCATATTATATATAACTGGCTGTTAGCGGGCCTTCTTTTGGTACCTCTTAGTTTATTATTATTTCTGTCACTGTTAGCTAGATATTTCATGTCTTGATTTAGTAATATCATGTTTTAGTAGTTTAGTTATCCTGTACCTTGGTTAGCATTGTCATGTTTTAGCTGAGTTATCTTGTCATGTTCTGTAACTCTGTCTGTAATTTTGTTCTTGTGTTGTAAAGCACTTTGAGTCGCCTTGTGCTGAAAAGTGCTATATAAATAAATGTACCTACCTACCTACCTACCTACCTATCTAATCTCCCATTCAACTTTTTCAGAAAATAATTGCAAATCAATTATGTGAGCATCTAGATAGAAATAATCTCTTTGAGGAGTTTCAGTCAGGGTTTAGAGCACGGAAACAGCACAGGTGAAATATACTAATGATATTCTCATGGCCTCAGACAATGGAATTATGTCCATACTTGTCCTGTTAGATCTCAGTGCTGCATTTGATACAATTGATCACAATATTCTATTACAGAGGCTTGAACATGATTTTGGGATTACGGGAACAGCTCTAAAATGGTTTAAATCGTCCGAAATTGATAGATTCCAGTTTGTTAATGTTAATGATAAATCCTTTTCATACCCCAAAGTTTCTCATGGTTCAGTGCTTGGACATATACTCTTTACTTTATATATGCTTACATTAGTTAAAATTATTAGACAGCATGAAATAAATATTCTAATGGTATGCTGATGGTACTCAGTTCTATTTAATCCATGACACCTGATGAATCCTATCATTTACTTAAGCCCTATTCACACAAGATTAGTTTTACCTAGGGACCACATGCTATTTGTCATAATTATGTGATTGTCTGTGTTGCTAATCCCATGCGAATTAGCCATGTCAGTAATTTGTAAAGTAAAAATTCCATCGCAAATTACTTACTATATTTTGCTGAACTCATAGGTTCTGTGATAATACTAATCCAATGCATTCCAGGGAATGCATTGTTCTCTGAAGTAAAAATAATTTTCTTCTGTTTGTAGCCTACTATACAGCGGGCTAGCTGTGGCTGTAGCCTGAAAAGTAGTTTGTCAGTAGTTCGGGCTGACGTGGACCAAGCAGGCAAGAGCCAAACTGACGTGGACCAAGCAAGCGAGAACCAAACTGACGGGGACCAAGCAGGCGAGAGCCGGGCTGACGGGGACCAAGCAGGCGAGAGCCGAGCGGACAGGGCGCAGCGTGAACCTCTCGACGTGGCTGAGCTGAGCGAAGAGCCAGTCCCGACCCTCGGTGGACCAGCGCAGAGCGAGGCGTCCCCTTGGACCCTCGGCTTAGCAGAGCGGAGCGAGGCGTCCCCCTGGACCCTCGGCGGAGCATAATGGAGCGAGGCGTCCATTCGGACCCTCGGCTTAGCAGAGCGGAGCGAGGCATCCCCCTGGACCCTCGGCGGAGCATAACGGAGCGAGGCGTCCATCCGGACCCTCGGCGGAACAGAACGGAGTCACGGCCAACCCCCACTGAGACACAGGATAGTGAGGCGTCGTCGTCACGGCCGACCCCCACGGAGACACGGGATGGTGGAGCGTCGTCCCTGCCGACCCCCACGGAGACACCGGATGGTGGAGAAGCGTTGCCAACCCCCTCAGGAACGCTGACCGTCAGAGAAGCGTCGCCGACCTCCTCAGGAACGCTGACCGTCAGAGAAGGCACAGAGAGGTCACCGGGCTCTGCAGAGGGCGCAGGGAGCTCAGAGGGCTCGACAGAGGGCACAGGGAGCTCAGAGGGCTCGGCAGACAGGTCTGGAAGCAGGGCTGAAAGTTCTGTATACGAGTCAGGAGACGGGACTGAAGGCACTGCAGGCGGAACTGGCTGGCGATATGTGGGCGAATTCATTAAATGTCCTTTTAACTGTATAACGGTAGCGAAGATGCTGGAGTAATGAGACAGACTGAGAAGACCAGAACGGGACAGGAGGATATTTTCTATGATATTGCAGGTGACTAGATTATGTCTTGGGTCAATGTTGGTGGCAGTTGAGGAGAGCAGTCTATTGATTTGGTTGGAGATGTTAATGAGTTCCTCGGGGGAAAACTGTGGACTGGTAACTGGAGGTGAAAGTGAAGATGGGGAGGAAGTGGGCGTGGTAATGTCCAACTGCACAGACTGTGAGCTGGTGATGTCTGACCGATCCACCGGAGAAGCTGTGGTGGCGGCGGTCCGATCCACCGGAGAACACGTGGTGGCGGCGGTCCGACCCACCGGAGAAGACGTGGCGGCGGGCACCGCTGGCTTCCTCCTTCTCCGACGGCGGTTTCCAGACGCCGGGGAGACAAGTGCCGGAGGACAGGGCCCATCCAAAAAAGCAAGTGGGTGCCCCTCCCGCAGCTCGGCCAAGATTGTGGCTTTCTCCCCCGGGGTGAGAAAAACTCCGGTGTCCGAGTCTGCTGGGTTCTGGTCTGGCTGGTCCACTCTGTCAGGAACGGTGGAGATGACGGAGGCGAATCCAGAATGCAGACTCATTTTAAAGAAAGAAAAACTAATTTATTAAACTAAGAAAACGAACAAAAAACAAAAAGCTGACGTGGCAGCAAACAGGTAAGAACTAAATAAAAACATATAAATGGAACAGAACTCATAAAACCAGGAACACGGAGCGAAGCAAACAAGAGAGACAAACATCAAACAAACCTTAGACAATGGACCAGCGAGGTATGGAGAGAAATGACCAGGTTTTAAAGACTGGGGATAACGAGATGAGTGGAAACAGGTGGAGTGATTACAGAGTCGGGACAGGTGTAGATGGGCGTGGTAAACAGGCAAGTGAGTGACTGGGGAAGGGTGAAATGCAACATGAACATGAGACAACAAAAAACAAAATACAACAGAAACAAAACCCCAAACCAAAGAATAAAATAAAACATAAACAAAACCCATAGAAAAACCAAATCACCACAGTTGGACGGTGGAAGAAATTTTGTGGATCTCCTCAGTCCAGTCACCATGTCAAATTTCAAATGGCAGAGTCTGAGGACTCAAGGAAAGGTAAGTCCATTATGATGGCAGAGGTCAAGGATGCTACCAGTGCCGGTCGGACAGCAGGAGGCTGTGGTTCTTCTATGGAAAGTTTTTATTTGAGGTAGTTCTCGTTAAAACATTAACTGTACAGTCAGTCACTACACTTTGGGTTGGCTAAACTAACCACATCCATCAAACTTTATTGTCCTTTGGGAAGCTGAAGAATGAGAGCTATTGTAGTTTTGGGTCGGTTTACATAATTAATTACAATGTACTGAACCATTTTAACCCCACACTATCTGTATCTACTATTTAGTGTCTAGTTGGCATTCCTGTGTTCGGCATTAGATACATCACACTTCAGAGTGATCATGGAAAATGTCAAAGAGACCATATTGTTTATTTTTTCGATCTCTTATTATTAATTTTAAATTTGTGTACATTTTTTTAAATGCGAGACTCTGAAAACAAGCACCTTTTATGATTTTCTTTTAATTTATGTTAGCTTCAAAACACTTTTCATTTCACCTTTAAATAAAGAGGGAATGCTTTACAGTGGGAAACATGGACCTGTCCTAACTTTTAGAAATGCGGTTCTGCTATGAGAGTTATGTTTTCTTGAACATGGTACAATTTCTTTGTTTAAAAAGTGTATTTGTTTACTGTGATCTACTGTGAATAAAGTATGGGTTTATCAGATTTGAAAATCATTGCATTTTGTTTTTATTTACATTTATACAACATCCCAACTTTTAAGGACTTGGAGTTGTAAATATGAAAGGAGATTAGGATATCATGTTGATGAGTAGAACAGTTCTGTTTAAATTTAAATACTCAAAAAAACTAAATAATTAATCAGTGAATATTTTGCTTTTTCAGCTGCAGTAAGTAATATGGTTGTTGTGAAAAAGGAATGCCTGAAGGACCATTATCTCATCTGAAAACTCATGCACAATGATAGCACATACATTTGTGGTAAGGAAGGCTATGCTGCTTTAATACTAATTGACCTACAAAACCAGAGAGATTGCTGCTGTTCATCATCACAACCTCAGGACTTGGAGTGTCGTACAGAGTCATGCTGATCTGACAGTCTACGAGGCTTGATGTGTGACATCAACCTCATAAAGGGCAGGAGGGGGAAGGAATAAACATCTAACTGCCCAGTAACAGGAGCCTTCTGCTCATTGGCTGCAGAACAATGTAGCATTGATCATACTCTGCATAAATGACACACACACACACAGGATTACAGTAATATGCTTACACATACACACAAAACAGCTTTGGTGAGCATAGCCTTACTCTAAGGCTTAGATGTGCACATACAATTTTTATCATGTTCACACACACACACACACACTAGTAATCTAAAGGCCTAGCATTCTTCGAAATGATGCATATCACCTGTAACCTTTCATGCCATGATTTAAACTAGGTTCATTACCTATCTTGAAAAATGATGAGGTTGTAGCCATTTTTGTCAAGCCTAATATTATGTTCAATCTCATTCAATCTAGAATTAAATTTTAGCTGGATATTTGTTAAAATGGCTGAGTTACAGCTTTTTTTGTATTATATAATGTTGATTAGCTGTGGTGACCATTTTGAATTGTATTTACTCCAAAAGTTAATCAGCTGTAGCTGTGCATTCAGTGATTACTTTATGAAAGTTTTATTCAAATATGTCCAATGATTCATGAAATATTTTGCTAACAGACAAACATGACCTAAAAGTTACTGATAGTATATTAACCAAAAATCTCACACAATGTATAACACTTTGTTGGGATTGGGGGTTTCTGTGTTTTAGTTTATTGCTTTTGGCTTCCTTTTTGTTTAGGTTTTGTTGTGTTCATCTACTCGGTGCTGTCACTATTCACTCCTCCCCAGTCACTCTTTTGCCTTCCTGCCACGCCCATCTACACCTGCCTCAAGTCTTGCTAATTGCTTCACCTGTGCCCACTTTCCAATTACCTCCTCTGTTTAAAACCCCGGCCATCTCCTTCACACTCCACTGGTTCATTGTTCTTGGTTCCATGCTGTCTTGTCTTGCGCCATGTTTTGCCATGTTTAGATTTTGTTACGTTTAGTTTTGCTGCCTCGTCAGCCTTTTGTTTTTGTTTGTCTTTAATTTTAAAATAAATTTAGTTTCCCCACCAAGATAAGTCTGCACTCTGGGTTCGTCTCCGTTTCCACGATGCCTGACACACTTGGGGATATTGTGAAGAACTTTCAGCTACTACCCCAACAAATCTTAGCACATCTGTAAAACAGAATTATAGATTTATTTGTGATTTCTTTGTCTTTTGCTTGTGGTAACCATCTTAAATTGGATTGGCTCCTGAAGTTAATCAGTTTTAGAGGTGCATTAATAATTTTTTCCTGGATAATCCATTGTCCAGTGGTCTGTGAGATATTTTGCAAACAGACAGAAAAAGTTGACTCCAGTAGACAATCCATCCATCCATCCATCCATCCATCCATCCATCCATCCATCCATCCATCTGCTGCCATTTTTCTATGGTGGGATCATGAAGGCAACAGGTCCAGTAGGGAAACCTAGACATCCCTCTCCCCAGTATCACTCTCCATCTTCTGCTGGGAGTTCCAGTTGAGAGGAGATACATAATCCCTCCAGCAAGTTCTGGGTTTCCTCTTAGTTGGGCGTGCCTGTAAAACTGTGCCCAAAAAAGTGTGGGGCCCCTATGGCACTCTGATCCTAATCAGACGCCAGAACCACCTCAACTGACTCCTTTGTATGTGGAGAAGCATCTGCTTTACTTTGAGCAATGAATTGTTCCTCACAGTATCTCTAAGGTTGAGTCCAGCCACTCTACAAAGGAAGCTCCTGTCAGTTGCTTGTATCCAGGATTTTGCTCTTTTGGTCATGATCCATACCATATGAATGTAAAATAAAGGGGGTTGGAATGTACACGTACCACTAAATCAAGAACTTTGTCTTTTCACTTCTCTACAACAAACCAAAGCTTCAATTTGTTGATCTATTTTCTGCTCCCTCCTATCATCAGTCATGAACAAGACTTCACGGCCAGCTGTGGTCAGGGAGCTACTCATTAAGTTTTTGAGACCAGACTCTATTGGACCGAGTGCAAAGGAGATCTTGAAAACAGATGTGCATTGTAGAGACTTGCATTTATCAGGCAAGAGGCTGTGTTGGACAGTACTGCTTTTCTAAGATAAACAAAACACACTCAGAAAAGAAGGTATGGATCTTGACTGTGTACAATAGCCTTAGAGAAGGATATATGAAAGCAGCTGAATTTCCAGTAAGCATCCAGTACATCATTGTCTGCACTCAGTCCATCTCTAATGCAGGACAACTCTGTACAACATTTCTTACCTTGGGAAGGGCTTTACCAAATGTTGTTGTGCCAGAAAAGATGGGCAAACTTGATAAAGAGGTACATACTTACCAAATTGATGCTGAGCTGGTTCCTGTGGCACCTCTCTTTAATGAAGTGGAATCTAGTGTTGATGTTGGCTGGTGTAGTCCAATTGTGTCTATGAATCAGGAGAGAAGAGAACAAGTATCTGTCCTTAACAAGCTTCTAAAAGCGTTGCTCAGCATATTTACAGAACCTCTTGTTGAATGAACTTTCAATCTAATGGATGATATGTTTGAGGCAGATAGATGCTCAATGAATATTAAGAGATATGAGGGCTCAGCAATAATTAAATCCACCTTGAAGGCTCGGCAGTATACAGTGTCAACCATGACAATAAATCAGCCAATGAGAAGATCATGTCTGTTGGCATATTGGACATATCAGATGCAGCTGTAAAAGAAAAAGGAGATGTAACATCCGTCCATCCATTTTCTTTACCCGCTTCTCCATTCCAGGTCAGAGATGCAACATGCAAACAAAATTAAAAAGCTGACTGAAGCAACTGCTTCAACTAAAGTTTCACTTGGATATTACTCTTTTACTCCATTTGCAGCCTCTAAAGGTCCTTCTACTTCAGCCAAAGCCACAGCCTCCTCCAGCTACAGCCTCCTTCTCTGCAGCAGCCAAAATCTTCTCATTTGTTGCAGCCAAAGCTTCATCCAGGGCATACAGCCACTATGTTCTTTCAACAAAATCAACTAAAACAACCTCTAGACCTGTTAAAACTATGTGTTCAGCAAATACACTCTTGTCCCCCTCCTTTGCTCCAGCACTATCCCCTGAACAGGTTAAAGTATCATCTGGGACATATAGCATCTTTCATTCATCTGTAACAACCTCTCTTGGACCAACCATTTTCTCTAGACCAACCAAAACTACTGGATCAACCAGACCTTCCCCTGCTACACCTACAGCATTTATTATAACTGCCACATATGTTTTCTCTTCTCCAAACCCAGCCACAATTGTTTCTTTAAAAATGTTAAAATAATTGGTTTGGATCGCTTACAGGACTTTGCTTTTAATCCAGAACATTTAAATAGTTTGGTTCTTAAAACAGCTCTGTGTAACTTCTTTCTTTGAAATTGTCATCCTAACTATTGTAAATTTCTTGCAAATGAATTGACTGAAATGTATCTGTTCAATGTTGCATTGAATCTTTTTGAGTTTTTGTAGCTGCTGGGTTGTACTGTGGTGCACATATTTTACATTGTTTTAAGTTCAAATACATTGGAACCTCATTTAAGTCATTGTTACTTGAAGTTGACTTGTCTGTTGTTAAAAGCAGTTGTTTGTGCTTTTCAGAGAACATTTTTAATAAACGATGGCAAGATGTAATTCCTATCACCACCACAAAAAAAAACATTTCAGGCTCAGGATTTTCTTTTTTTACCTTAATTCCTGAGAATTTAAGATACTTGAACTCCTCCACTTGAGACAGAGACTCATTTCCGACATGAAGGTAGCATCCCAACTATGGTTTTTATCTATTGGACCCCTCCTCAGAATTGACACTTTAATGTGGTGGCGGAATTTAAGTACTCATGTGATCCTGGGGGCTATGTTGTTTGGGGTATTAGCCCCTAGTAGGGTCTTCCATGGCAAAGTGGTCTTAGAGGAAAAGAGCAATTCATTCCTTGATGACATAAAAACATAAATTTAGTCAGGTTGTCTCACCTGGAAAAGGAAAATTGGGACAATGAGGAAGGTTACTTTCTGGTTGTTGAGCTTTGGTTCCTTGGTCTCAGATGGGCCATTCCCAAATGAGAGCCTGGGAACCACTTCCAATTGGGCCCACTAACTGTTAGGAGGACTATCGAAGTCAAGTGCTATGTGAGCCTGGTGGCAGGTGTGGGAGGGTCCCTGGGCATGCTGACTCCTGGTAGCATAAACTAGCTCTAGTGACAATGAATGTCATTTCAATGATGGGTAAGGAACTGACGTTTGTGTGGGAGATTGAGCAATACTAGATACAATTGAACTCACTTCCACACAGAACCTGAGCTCTGGAACCCAACTACTGGAAAGGGACTCGACACTTACATACCCTAGAGTTGCCTTGGGCAAGAGGTATGAACTGGTTGTGAGAAAAATCAAAAGCCCCCTGATGAGCACCTCAAATTTGAAGTTCTTGCTGGGGTCATTTATCCGCAGTTCTGATCCATAAGGGGCAAGATTTTGACTGCCCTTACAAAAAAATCCCACGAAATTCACATGTAATCACATGGGAATCACATGGGAATCCCATTTTCCACATGTGGTTCACATAATCCACAAAAAAATCACGTTTTCACATGTGGAAATGTGGGAATCACATGTGATTCCCATGTGATCACATGTGATCACATGTGAAAGTCACATGTGATTTTCATGGGATTTTTTTGTAAGGGTGTTTCTTGTGCACCAAAAAGCAGTTCAGTTTACCCAGCCTTCTTGGAATCTCTGAATGGTGTCCTGGAAGGGGTACCATCTGGGGATTCTATTATTCTCTTAAGTAAGTTCAATGGCCATGTGGGCAATGATACAGTCATCTGAAGCGGAGCATTTGGAAGGAATGGCCTTATTGATCTGAACTTGAGTGGTGTTGTTATTGGACTTCTGTGCTATGCATGGGCTGCCCATAACAAACATCATGTTTGGTGGTCCATAAGTGTACTTGGTCTAAGATCACCTTAGGCCAAAGGTTGATAATAGTATCATCAGACCTATGGCCTGCTGTTTCAGACACACTTGAGTAAAGAGAGGGACAGAGCTGTAAACTGATCACCGATCAACTTGCAGTAAGTTGGGTCCGGTGGCGGAGAAGTATGCCGGACAGACTTGGCAAACCTAAATGAATAGGTTTTGACCAATTGTCAAACCTTGAATTCAGTAAGAGCAGTGTAGCGTTTGTTCTGATTGTGGAACAGTGAACCAGATCTTTACCCTTGCAGAGTTGCTAAGGGTAGTCATGGGAGTTTAACTCTCTAGTCTACATGTGTTTTGTGGATCTGGAGATGGCTTACAGCCATGTTTCCTGAGACATTCTGTGGATGGTGCTGTGGGTGTACAGGGTGAAGGGGTCACTTTTCAGGACCATTGGGTCCCTGTATAACCAAAGCAAGAGCTGTGTCTGCATTCTCAGTACAAAGTCAAGCTTGTCTTCGATTGTGTTTGTCTTGTTCATAGACAGAATCGCAATGCGTAGCCATGAAGAGGAGTGCACCTAGTTTGGGAACCTCAGGTTCTAGTCTCTGCTTTTTGAAGGTAATGTGATTCTGTTGGCAACTTCAAGTCATGACCTTCAGAGTGCGCTTGGGTGGTTTGCAGCCAAGTGTGAACCAGCTGGAATGAAAATCAGTTCCTCTAAGTCCAACAACATGGTTCTCAAAATGAAAAAAATCAACACATAATGAGAAAATTCTAAAAGCATATTTCATGGGATCATTTAAGGTTCAAAGTATTAGTTGGTGATCCATCTTGCAACATTTGCAAAGTGGACCTCGCATATCATGGAAGCACTCTGATAGAAAAAAAACTGTCCAGCTGCAAAAATAAAATGTGATAACTGCAAAAAAATGTACTATACATCAGAATATGCACTTGTTGCTGTAATGAAAGGGTTCATCCACAAGGGTTCATCCACAAGGTTCAATTAAACAACACAGTACGACAAAAACTGAGACGTCTGCCACTCAACATGCTTGAAGAACTTTCAATAGAACTCAAGCGCTTACTCCAAGCAGCATCATTGAACCAATGAACACATCTGAATGGGTGAGTCCTATAGTAATGGCACAAAAACACAAAGAAGGTTTGGTGTCTTCTGTTGATCTTTGCGAACCCAAAAAGGTGTGATAATAAACTGTCACCTTTTGCTTCATATAGAGGCCTCGTTTATAAATCTGCCTGGTGCAACATATTACAGCCAGATTAATGTAAACTCACCTTACCACAAATTGCCTCTCCACCCAGATGTATCCACAGTCTTACTGCCTTCATAATACATGAGAGATTTTTTCAGTTCACACAAATTCTTTTGGATTTGCTTTCGCACCATCTGCCAAAAGATGATGCACACAGTTCGGAAAGGTCTGCCAGGAGTCCAGAACTATTTTTATGATATTATAGTGGAACTCCAAGAAACATCATGATGAACTCCTTGTGGTGATTTGGGTTTTTTCGGTGTTATGGTTTTGTTTTATTTTTGGTTTGTTTGGTTTCTGTCTTGTCTCTTGTTTCATGTTTCATTTGCTCCTCCTCAGTCTCTCTCTCTTTGTCTCCCTGCCACACCTACACCTGTCCCCACTTTGTAATCACGTCAC